>NC_054384.1:44420987-44450987 GCF_017654675.1 Xenopus laevis | reverse complement strand
CAAGTGGACTAGTCCAAGCAGCGATCTGGCAAGCAGGGTGCCAAGAGAACTGCCTGCCATCCCCATCCTTACAGACTGAACTTTTTTCTATGTTAATGGGTAAGTGCCGGTGGCACCTTAGGGAGTTATTGAGCAGGCTAAGAAGGGAAAAGGCACAGCCTGGAGGAAGTATAGACTACAAACCATGGACTTGGATTTGCTGTAATGACTAATGATGCATGTTTCACACAAAAGGAAATTCAAAAGAGACTAAAACATGTTAAGATAAACAAAGGTCTGGGGCCGGATGGTATTCATCCCAGGTTACTAAGATAGCCTAGCTTTTTGTGCAGAGACATGCAACGAAACTGGTTAGAGGGATGGAAGACAAATTATGAGGGTAGACCATCAAGGTTGGTGGTTTTCTTTGGAACAAAAAGATGCTTGCAAAGGAAAATTATTACACAAGTACAGTAGAACCCCCATTTTAAGTTGTTCAGGGAACCAGGAAAAATTAAGTAAAAAATTGTGCAAGGCCTCTCTGTCAGTCACATACACAACCTAAAGCAATAAGTGGCTGGTGCAGGACTGTAAAAGCGGTAGACTAATTGGAATTGACCATTCACAGGCAGGACAATGGCAAAATACAGTATATATCTGGTTAGTATTTGAAGCCTCTTTTTTTTTTTACAAACATTCATAAAGGAAAAAAAAAGCAGTTTTTGGGTACACCAGGACAACATTTTGATGTAAAATCTTACTGGGAAATGCACCCATTGAAATGCATTATAAATAGGTGGGATCACAAATAAAAAATGTAAAAGGAGGGGAAACTTAAAATCGAGGTTCCACTGTATGTTACAGGACATTATAGACAAATAGCAGAGGACCTTTTTAAGTAAAGAGAATCAACAAACCAGAGGCCATCACTTTAGACTATAGGAAAATAACTTTCATTTGAAGCAGTGTGGGTGGTTCTTTACAGCGAGTACAGTGAGGTTGTGGAATGCCCTGACGGATGTTGTTGTGATGGCTGATTCCGTTAAAGGACCAGTAACATCAAAAAAAAATGTTCAAAAATTCGTTAGAGCACAACAAAAAATGAACACAGAGACAAATGAAACTTTTAAATAGCAAAGACTTTATTAAGAAATAACTTACAGAAATCCACTTCCTGTCCTCTTCAGAAACGGCGAAAAGGCGACCATCCACACTGCAGCAATCGATTTCTTCTCCCTGGATATTCATCCTCCTCTCGTTGTGTCCAACAGCAGCTGGTTTGTTCCTGTGCTGGCGGCGATGAACTGACAGCAGCGAGTCCTCTCGCTTCCCTTCCACTGGCCTGGCCGTCTACAGTCTCCCAACGGCACACTTGTTCCTGCACTTTCACTGTGCATCGGCTTCCCTTCCTCTCTGGGAAGGGGACAGATTGTGCGTCTGGGATCTCTGCTCGTGCTCTGCCTTCACTTCCCCGGCGCTGGAATTGGAATCCGGGGCAGCATTTCCCACAGCGCGGCCACTGCCTCCTGAGCTTTCCTTCCCAAAAGCCGATCGTGGCGCTCGCTGGTGTGAGTGAGGGAGGAGGAAGAGAAGGGCAGCTAGTAACCAGACTCGATCCAGGTCGGAATGGAAGTACGCGGCTTGGCGCGCTGATTGTACATGAAGTTGCTTCCCTAGGGTCTGGGCAGGATCGGCTCTACTGCTGCTGAAAATATACACATGCATGCTGCACTGCCGGCTAGTCCAGACATTTTATATTCACAGTAACGCGTGATGTCTATAGCAGCCCATTGATAAGGCAGCAGCTTGGGGAGGAGGGGAGACGGAGAGGGAGGTGAGGAGAGCGGAGCAGGGAAGCCGATGCACAGTGAAAGTGCAGGAACAAGTGTGCCGTTGGGAGACTGTAGACGGCCAGGCCAGTGGAAGGGAAGCGAGAGGACTCGCTGCTGTCAGTTCATCGCCGCCAGCACAGGAACAAACCAGCTGCTGTTGGACACAACGAGAGGAATATGTCAGTGAATATCCAGGGAGAAGAAATCGATTGCTGCAGTGTGGATGGTCGCCTTTTCGCCGTTTCTGAAGAGGACAGGAAGTGGATTTTCTGTAAGTTATTTCTTAATAAAGTCTTTGCTATTTAAAAGTTTCATTTGTCTCTGTGTTCATTTTTTGTTGTGCTCTAACGAATTTTTGAACATTTTTTTTTGATGTTACTGGTCCTTTAATGCTTTTAAGAGTGGCTTGGATGGTTTCTTGAATAAGCGTAATATCCAAGGCTATTGTGATACTCTACAGTTGGTAGATAAGGACATATATAGTTAATGTGACTGTATGTGAGTGTGTATGTATGTATGTATGTATGTATGTATGTATGTATGTATGTATGTATGTATGAATGAATGAATGGATGGATGGGTTTCATTTGAATGGGTTGAACTCGGTCTTTTTTCAACCCGATTTAACTATGTAACTAAATTTAACTGCACTCCCAGAAATAGTTCTATGCCCAAATTATCCTCCCTTTTATATTATGAACTCTCATTAGTGCAACTCTATCCCTATTGTTTCCTAACAATATGCAATTGTAACAACGAGTATCTACTTAAAATGGTGACCACTGATCCCCTCTGGTCATGCCAACCCTCTCCTTACAACAAACCAGAACAGCTACAACTATCCAAACCCTGGATTATACTAAGTGCATACATTTAGCTCTAGATCACAATTTTCCCATTTTAAAACATTAAAGAAAAAAACCCACAATTCCTTTCTCTCTAGATAAAACACTTCATCAATCAAAAAGTTTTTCTGTGTGGTACCCCTTCTTCCTAAAGGTGTGATCATAACACACCCCTTGCATAATTTGTAAACTGCTAGCTATTTTTGGAAAATATAAGTGATCCTGCAAAATACACTTATATACTTAAATTGATTTCGCAAGGTGTCTCTCCAATTTGAAATGGCCTAATTGGAGGTGTCCACATATACTTTTCAAAATTTCAACAAAACCAGATGGGACTTATCCTCCAATAGTATGGGCCCAATTATTTGCAAAATACACACATAATCGTATTAAGGAGTAAAGATAAAAGGCAATATTTATTTAACTACCATGCCACAGATACTTAAAACCATTTAAAATAAATAAAAAACAGCGCTGCGCTGGGTTCAGGGATCCCTTTAACCCCAAATAACCACTTATAAAGAGGACTCCTCTATGTAGGATTTGGTGGAAATTTGATTATGTCTAGGTGGCTCAACAGCCAGTATTCCAATCAAGCGTTAGTAGATACACATGTAAATCCAATTGTTCATGTGAGGGAACGAAAGTGCATCCTTATAATTCACATCCGCAAGATATTGCAGAGAAGAAAATCCTGGTTATATAACACTGAATAGCGTGCTGCAGCTTAGTGAAGGTTACTATCTCCCGCGGGTACAATAGTCCCCGTGATGGTTTGCGGTGCAAAGCCAGTATATCAGGTTTAATGTCTTTGCGGGTAACTGGATTTGCCAATGTCTACTGTCCCATCCATATATTTACAGCCGCCTATTGCTCTCAGTGGCCAGCTGAGAGGTTGCGGCTTCGTGATACTGCGATCACTGACAGTCACCGTATTGTGCCAGCCCAGGTGTAACAGTTATCCCGGCTATCACCAGACCCGAAAATAAAGGTATACAGACCACGTGTCTTTGAGAGTTTTTCACCCGATAATTTCCGCGTTCCATCAACTGGCAGGAGATCTTCTGTCTGCGCACTTAAGTTCCCAAAATAGGGGAGCAGGGTATCCCAAACGACTCAGTGTCAGCGCTGTGCCTCAGGAGTCGTTTGGGATACCCTGCTCCCCTATTTTGGGAACTTAAGTGCGCAGACAGAAGATCTCCTGCCAGTTGATGGAACGCGGAAATTATCGGGTGAAAAACTCTCAAAGACACGTGGTCTGTATACCTTTATTTTCGGGTCTGGTGATAGCCGGGATAACTTACACCTGGGCTGGCACAATACGGTGACTGTCAGTGATCGCAGTATCACGAAGCCGCAACCTCTCAGCTGGCCACTGAGAGCAATAGGCGGCTGTAAATATATGGATGGGACAGTAGACATTGGCAAATCCAGTTACCCGCAAAGACATTAAACCTGATATACTGGCTTTGCACCGCAAACCATCACGGGGACTATTGTACCCGCGGGAGATAGTAACCTTCACTAAGCTGCAGCACGCTATTCAGTGTTATATAACCAGGATTTTCTTCTCTGCAATATCTTGCGGATGTGAATTATAAGGATGCACTTTCGTTCCCTCACATGAACAATTGGATTTACATGTGTATCTACTAACGCTTGATTGGAATACTGGCTGTTGAGCCACCTAGACATAATCAAATTTCCACCAAATCCTACATAGAGGAGTCCTCTTTATAAGTGGTTATTTGGGGTTAAAGGGATCCCTGAACCCAGCGCAGCGCTGTTTTTTATTTATTTTAAATGGTTTTAAGTATCTGTGGCATGGTAGTTAAATAAATATTGCCTTTTATCTTTACTCCTTAATACGATTATGTGTGTATTTTGCAAATAATTGGGCCCATACTATTGGAGGATAAGTCCCATCTGGTTTTGTTGAAATCCTGCAAAATACACCATTCTTTTATAACATTGGCCAGGTGACACGATTTATTATCACAGAAGTGTATGCCCTTACAATCATTAATGATAACTGGATTCTACATAGCATATCTTTTATCTACATTGTGTCCTGTGCTTGAATGGCTGCCCACATGGCTACACAGCAGATTTTTTATGTAAACTATAATAGTATATTGAAGCAAACGCCCCAGTTTCAGGATTGGACTGTGTCGACGGGTCCCGCCGGGCCAGATCCGCACCCTGCGCTGCTTCTTGCTTCGACGTCAACCCTCTCTACCATATACTGTTGCCAGTTTTCTATCCATGTTCAAACAACGTTACTAAAGCTGGCCATAGACGTACAGATTTCATCCTTTTATCAGATGAACGATCAGACGCCCCAATCTTCCGACCTGCCACTAACTATTCAAATTAAATAAAGTAGTAAAAAAAAACAAATCAGACTATGTTCTGGCCGTGAGAGCAATCGTACAAAACTTATGTCCGACTAATTCTAGTTACAGTCACCCATTGATATCTGCAATATAAGCAGAGAAATTCGTTAGAAAATGTTAGCCAACATAAATCTTTTAACCTCTCTGATCAACTAAATGACAGATTGCCACAGTACGAAAAATGTCGGGATGATCCACACATGGTCTGAAAACTGTACAACTATATCTTTGCGTCTATGGCCACCTTAAGACCAACAAACCTTTCTATAGAAAGAAATCATTTATGGTGCACTGTATCAAACGCTTAGGCCAAATGAAAATAGATCACTGCAGCCCTAATGTCCAACTTCTTTTCTAAGATTGCCATAAAAAGCCATCAAGTTTATCTGACATGACCTATCCTTCATAAAGCTATGCTGATTACTGCTCATTTGTATGTGAGCCCTTAACAAGCCTTCACATAAGTTGCCCACCACAGATGCCAAACTTACTGGTTAATAATTGCCAGGCTTATATCATAAACCCTTTTTGCATATGGGAAGTACATCAGCTTCCCTCCAATCCATAGTTATCATACTATATTAAAGTATGATAATCTTAGAAAAATCAGAAACAGAGGCCAGTTTAAAACTAAACTCTCTCAGTACCCAAGCATTTATTCCATGTGGGCCCTTGGCACATTTTGGTACAAAAGATCCCACACAAGCAAGTTTTCTTCTATACTTCGTAAAATTGGCCTTGGCACAGGTTTACATTAGGTATATTAATAGGCCTTCAGTGAGAGAATTGGCTTACCTGTTTTCACCAGTTATGCAGGCAGCACATGTTCCTGTGGGCTGCTCACATTGCTCATAGTAGTGAGCATCCACATGAGCCTCCTCAGCTTTCTTCTTTAAGATCTCACCAAACTTGTCAGTGCCAATACATCCAAAAAATGTTGCAACCTTGTAAGGTTTCTGGATCATCCACTAAAAAGACAAAAAATGTTTGTATATATTTAAAATGTCTTACATATTGACATAGTATGTTAGGTTGAAAAAAGACACGCCCATCAAGACCAACCTTTAAGTCTAAATATAACTTCCAGAGGATCCAGAGGAAGGCCAAAAAAACCCATTTCAAGCCTCTCCAATTTGCCTCAGAGAGGGAAAACAATTAGTCCTGACTCCAAGATGGCAAATGGACCAGTCCCTGGATCAGCTTGTTATATGAGCTAACTTTTATAACTCTGTATTCCCTCACTTCTTAAAGCTATCCAACATATCAGCCAGTACAACTGATTCAGGGAGAGAATTCCACATATTCACAGATCTCACTGTAAAAAAAACCCTTCAGAATAAATGGAACCTCCTTTCAAATTATATTTTTAATCATTTGCACCTGATGTTGTGCATCTGATTCTATACAAAGTTATTTGAGCTAGTGATAAATAAAAGGACTGTACTTGCCTTTTGAAACGCAAACAGAGTAAAAATAGGTTTAAAAAAGTTTAAATTGGAACTACTGTAACAATCTTTATAATTAAAATCTATGAATCACTTTATGAAGACCTCTAGATAGAATTTTAATAATTTACTGTTTTTTGTTTTTTTTTAAAGATCTCAGTCCACTGGGCTTGTATTAATACTATTATGTATTTAATACTTAAAGGGAAACTGTCATGGGAAAAATTTTTTTTTTCAAAATCAATCAGTTAATAGTGCTGCTCCAGCAGAATTCTGCACTGAAATCCATTTCTCAAAAGAGCAAACAGATTTTTTTATATTCAATTTTGAAATCTGACATGGGGCTAGACATTTTGTCAATTTCCCAGCTGCCCCTAGTCATGTGACTTGTGCCTGCACTTCAGGAGAGAAATGCTTTCTGGCAGGCTGCTGTTTTTCCTTCTCAATGTAACTGAATGTGTCTCAGTGGGACATGGGTTTTTACTATTGAGTGTTGTTCTTAGATCTACCAGGCAGCTGTTATCTTGTGTTAGGGAGCTGTTATCTGGTTACTTTCCCATTGTTCTTTTGTTTGGCTGCTGCTGATGAAAGGGAGGAGGGTGATATCACTCCAACTTGCAGTACAGCAGTAAAGAGTGCTTGAAGTTTATCAGAGCACAAGTCACATGACTTGGGGCAGCTGGGAAATTGACAAAATGTCTAGCCCCATGTCAGATTTCAAAATTGAATATAAAAAAATCTGTTTGCTCTTTTGAGAAATGGATTTCAGTGCAGAATTCTGCTGGAGCAGCACTATTAACTGATTCATTTTGAAAAATTTTTTTTTTCTATGACAGTATCCCTTTAAGATCTATCCCAATAATAATATGGCAAGTTTGGAAGTACGGTGACATACCCCCTGCCACACACAGAAAAATATTAAAACTATGGCATTTAAAAGTTGAAGGAAAGTCTTCTTCCACTTGGGATATACAGTTAGGTCCATATATCTTTGGACAGAGACAACTGCTTCTGTACATTACCACAATGAACTTTAAATGAAACAACTCAGATGCAGTTGAACTGCAGACTTTCAGCTTTAATTCAGTGGATTGAACAAAAAGATTGCATTAAAATGGGAGGAACTAAAGCCGTTTTTCTTAACATAATCACTTCATTTCAGGGGCTCAAGTATAATTGGAAAAATTAAAAAACTGAAAATAAAATGTTCATTTCTAATACTTGGTTGAAAACCCTTTGCTGGCAATAACAGCCTGAAGTCTTGAACTGATGGACACACCAGATTCTGGGTTTCCTCCTTTTTATGCTCTGCCAGGCCTTTACTGCAGCAGCTTTCAGTTGCTGTTTGTTTGTGGGCCTTTCGGTCTGAAGTTTAGTCTTCAAAAAGTGAAATGCATGCTCAATTGGGTTCAGATCAGGTTACTGACTTGGCCATTCAAGAATATTCCACTTCTTTGATTTAATAAACTCCTGCATTTCTTTGGCTATATGTTTTGGGTCATTGTCAATCTGTATTATGAAACACCTCCCAATCAATTTGACTACATTTAGCAGACAGTATTTGAGCAGACAGTATAGTAGGTCTCTGAATACCTCAGAATTCATTTGGCTGCTTCTTTCCTGCGTCAATTCATCGATAAACACCAGTGTCCCAGTGCAACTGGCAGCCATGCACACCCAAGCCATCACACTGCCTCCACCATGTTTTACAGATGATGTGGTATGCTTAGGATCATGAGCTGTTCCATGCCTTCTCCATACTTTTTTCTTGCCATCATTCTGGTAGAGGTTGATATTGGTTTCATCTGTCCAAAGAATGTTTTTTCCAGAACTGTGCTGGCTTTTTAGCAAAGTCCAATCTAGCCTTTCTATTCTTGATGCTTAGAGTGACTTGCACCTTGCAGTGCACCCTCTGTATTTACTTTTATGCAGTCTTCTCTTTATGGTAGACTTAGATTTCGATACGCCTACCTCCTGGAGATTGTTTTTCACTTGTTTGGCTGTTGTGAAGGGGTTTCTCTTCACAATGGAAATGATTCTGCGATCATCCACCACTGTTGTCTTCCGTGGACGTCCAGGTCTTTTTGCGTTGCGGAGTTCACCAGTGGTTTCTTTCTCAGGATGTACCAAACTGTAGATTTTGCCACTCCTAATATTGTAGCAATTTCTCAGATGGATTTTTTCTGTTTTTGCAGCTTACGGATGGCTTATTTCACCTGCATGGAGAGCTCCTTTGACCGCATGTTGTCTGTTCACAGCAAAATCTTCCACATACAAGCACCCCCCCCCCAAACTCAAGGGCTTTTAGGAATTGTCCACACCTGCCATGAAATAGCCTTTGAGTCAATTTTCCAATTACTTTTGAGCCCCTGAAATGAAGTGATTGTGTTAAAAAAAGGCTTTAGCTCCTCCCATTTTTATGCAATCTTTTTGTTCAACACACTGAATTAAAGCTGAAAGTCTGCAGTTCAACTGCATCTGAGTTGTTTCATTTAAAATGTACAGCAATGTACAGAACCAAAATTAGAAGAAAAAAAAAAGTTGTCTCTGTCCAAATATTTATGAACCTAACAGTACTTACCTGAAACCAAGGGCCGGTGGTCCTATCAGCAGAAATCTGCACCGGCCCAGGGTTCTTCCAGCGAGCACCATGGAGCGATCCTCCCCGGCTTCTTCTTTCTTCTTGCGGCTGCACATGCACAGTACATCGAAAAGCTGAACTTTAACTAAAAAAAAAAATCGGCTATTTAGTTCTACTGCTCATGCGTCTCCCCTGGGAAATTTGAAGAAAGAAGAAGCTGGAAGAGGATCGCTCAATGGTGCTCGCTGGAAGAACCGGAGCAGTTTTCTGCTAATAGGAGCACTGGCCGGGGTTTCAGGTAAGTAAATGCAATCACTTGGGGTTGCCTAACATTTGGCAACTGACAAAAGAACATTCTACTTACAATAACTATTCAAGGGTACTTGCAGTGTACAGCTATGTACTAAATGATGACAATAAGACGTACAAGACATCCCTGGAGCTAGTGCTACTGGCAGCTTGTTTTCACATTAGTTAGCACTTACATATCAAAGTTAGCACATTGTTGGGGGGGGGGGTAGTGCAAACTAGTACTTTACTTACTCACAGTACTTTACAGGTAAGGAACCAGTTATCCAGAATGTTCGGGACCTGGGGTTATCTGGGTAACGGATCTTACCGTTATTTGGATCTGCATACCTTAAGGGTCCACCGATTTGGGGACATTTAGTCGCCTGGCGACTAATCTCCCCGAACGACCTTCCCTCACTCTGCGCCTGGCTAAAATAAAAAATCGCAGGCGGCAATACATTTTCCGAAGTCGCCCGAAGTTTCCTCGTGAGGCAACTTCAGAAAACGAATTGTCACGTGTCATTAGCGCTGGCTATTTTTCATTTTAGCCAGGCGCAGAGTGAGGGAAGGCGTTCGGGGAGATTGGCCACCACAAAGTCGAGGCGATTAGTCACCAGGTAACTAAATCTCCCTGAATCGCCCAGTGTGCCTTTACCCTAAGTCTACTATAAAATCATTTAAAAATAAATAAACCAAATAGACTGGATTAGCTTCCAATAAGGATAAGTTATATCTTAGTTGGGATCAAGTATTATGTACTGTTTTATTATTGGAGAGAGAAAAATTGGCTTATTTGTATAAAATAGAACTATGGGAGACAAACTTTCTGTAATTCAGAACTTTCTGGATAATGGTTTCCGGATAAAGGATGCCATCTCTGTATTTATTTTATAATGAATATCAAATATCTGTAATGACACAGAATAGTATAACTATAAGCAAAATCACTATAAGTCCAGCTGTCTGCATATGTGTTTACAATGGACAATGTTTAATTTTTCTTAGGTCAGTTCTATGCTCTAGTTATGCTGCTGCTCTGTAGTGCATGATTACTCACACAAAATAAACAGTCTGGGAAACACCCCTTTCACAAAAAAAAAACAACTCAAAAAACAGTGGATAGGAATTTTCCAAGCAGACACTTTGGCTCCACACACTCCAGTTACATTGATCTAAAAAAAAAAAAAACCATTTACGTTTGGAAAGTACACTGCTGAGCTTTGCGAAGGATTTTTTTTATTACATTTCTGAAAAAGTCTCATGTCCCACATACACGTACCTTATTTTTCTCACATGTACGGAGAGGTTTGCATCCACCACTAACTTGTTTTAGTAATTTTTAGTCCAATTGAAATCTCTACCCATAAAGCCTCCATACAGTCCACTGAACTTTGCTTGGTTGATCTTAACTTTTGATTTAAATTTTCGTTGTTTAGTGCAGAATTAGATCTATAGTTACTGTAAAGGTGATGGCAGACTACGAAATTCTGTGATAAATCTGCTCTATAACAAATCTCCCGAATAATGTAAGTTGTTGGTAAGTTACTGCAAATTGCTGGTGGGAAAGCATAGAAAACACTTCAGTTTTCCAAGGTAGCCCAAAGTTTCCTTGCAATGCAAATTTGTGCTACTTCAAAAAGCTAGAGACACGTGTTTGTATATTATTGCCGGTGGGAAAGTATATACAAGAGATTAGTCACAGTAGAAAAGATTTATTGCGAGCGCCTAATCTAGTCTGCCAGATAACGGTGTCATAATGGGGTCTCCTAAGCAGGTATACGAGACCCCCCCCCATTTCTCTTATTTTAATCCATTCTACTTGCCATATCAGTAAGATATTAGCAATATAATTCCCATTTGCAGTTCGAAGTGCACAAACCTGAGCTACTTTGACTGAATTTTGTGTGGAGCCTCCAGCATGGTATTCAACGTTAAACTTCTTCACTAGCTCTTCAAACCTAAAATAAAAAAATTCACATGAGAAGAGTTACTGGAATTAGACTACCAAAGAGGCATGAATCATACATTTGCCATGCTGGCAACAAAATATGCAAATGCAGAGAAAAAAATAAAATTTCTTGTACTTGTTAGTATTTGTTTTACATTAAAGAATTTCAAGGAACATATTTAAGGGATATATTTGTATATTAGAGTTATAGTGTGGTTACTCTTAAGTGAGCATATGGAAGAACAGAAGAGAAAGCTACGGAATTAGAAATCAGAATTATTACAGAAGGTAGTCAAGAAGCAGATGTTACAAACAGCAATATTGTCACACATTGGGGCATATTTATCAAAAAGTATCCTCTCCATTAATTTCTATGGGAATTTTTTTTTTTTAAAGGTAATTCCCTATTTCATTTGTACTCAGCTTGCTTTAAAAAAAAAAAAAAAAAAAAAAAAATAGAATACCTAAAACAATCAAGTGAAGCATCAGGACGTGCAGTTAGCCCTTTCCTTACCAGTTAGCCTAACACAGATTTTGATTCAAACCATTGTCCGCAGGTCTCTGTGCTCAGAAACTTTATACACTGTGCGGGGAATTATAAAGGGGCACTCATATTTTTAGGATACACACATTCATTGTACACATTACAAAATTCGATATTTTTGAGATTTATCATACACTGGCCCTTTAAGAACTGAAATTCGACTATTCGCCACCTTAAACCTGCAGAATTTCTGTTTTAGCATATGGTAGACGTCCTGTGATAAATTTTTAGTTGTCTGCAGCCTACCTGACATTTCACTCGAATGGAGTTATTATAATCTGAATCGTGGTTGTGGGTCGATCCTATTCACCCGACTGAAAAATTACATTTTTTTCTTCTAAATTTCAAGTTCATTTGAGCAGTAATGTAACTAGAGGGGGCAGGCCCAGCTGCGCGTCCCTCCGTACACTATTTTCAGGCCGGAATCCAGGGGCGCGCACGCTGCCGGGGGGCCCTGAGGTGGTGCGGGCCCTGGCCCAATTGCACCCCCTGCTCCCCCGGTAGTTACACCACTGCATTTGAGTTTATGCGTTTTAAATAACTCCCATGAACTCGAAATGCAACCCTTGATAAATCTGCCCCTGAGTATATAAAGGAGTAGTTCATCTTCCAAACTTTTTTCAGTTCAGTTGTTTTCAGATTGTTCCCCAGAAATAGACTTTTTTCAATTATTAGTTTTTTTTACTGTTTTTCCAAAATCTACATTTAAAGTTTTAATGTCCTTTCTCTGGCCTTAACAATCTGGCAGCTCAGTAATCCAGGTGCAGATGCTGAACAGCTACAATTTTGCGACATTTAGTCGATACATTTCTCAGCAGCATCTCTAGAGTATTAGCAACTATTGTATCAATAGTAACAGCTGCCTGCGATGAAACCCAGAGATTCTGCTCAGCAGGGACAAAGATAAGAAATGTATCAACTAAATGTATAAATTTACAGTTTATCGGGTCGGCAACCCCCCCCCCCCGAGAAGCTGCTTTAGCCTTTTGCCTGCCAAGAACGTAGGTACTACGTTCTGGCAGGAAAGGGACCAGAGTGCCAAGAACGTAGTACCTACGTTTTCTCCCCCAGCCTCCCTGTGCTGCGATCTGCATATGCTGGCTGTGATCCAGCGGTGCGATCGTGTTGCACACTCCCTAGGCGACATGCGATGGGACTTTAGTTAACCCTCCCCTGTCCCGATTGCCCCAGCGCCAACCCCAGTAGTACTTTATGCAGGATCAGCGCATGTCAGCGCTGCTCCTGCGGTGAGATCCGCTTGCTGATCCCCTAGGCAACGAGCAGAGGCCTTCCTGTTGACACTCCTCCGCACCGATTGCCCCAGCGCCGACCCCACAGGACAGATCCTCCTTTTCGCGATCGGCGCCAATCAGATCTGCGCCTGTCAGCCCCTGCAGCGATGTCATCAGTCAGCGTCCCCCTAGGCAACGAGCAGAGGCCTTCCTATTGACCCTCCTCTTCACCGATTGCCCCAGCACCGACCCCACAGGACAGATCCTCCTCTTCACGATCGGCTCCAATCAGATCTGCGCCTGTCAGCCCCTGCAGTGATGACATCGGTCAGCGATCCCCTAGGCAACGAGCATGGAATCTTCTAGTTTCCCCTCCAACCAGATGCCCCAGCGCCGACCCCATGCTCCAGTCACATGATCACCACGTGTAGCTGCTGGATATAAATACCTGCTACCCTCTGGAGCCGCCCCCTTTGGTCTCTGCTGCTGGATGTTTTTGGAGGAGCCTTCCTGCTACAGCTTGCGGTCCCCCAGTGTCCATTGTTGGTGAGATCTGCCTCTTTTGCACTCCCATTGTACACACTACACACACTTACTATACACTTACTATACACTTACTATACACTTACTATACACTTACTATACACTTACTATACACTTACTATACACTTACTATACACTTACTATACACTTACTATACACTTACTATACACTTACTATACACTTACTATACACTTACTATACACTTACTATACACACACACACTTACTATACATTTTACCTAAATTGATTTTCTTTTAGCATTTATTCTTACTTTTGTTCCCCACTTTTGCATACACAAACATATACACAAAAACACACTTACACACACTTACATTCATACACACCTATTACAAGTGTACACATACATACATTGTATTACTTTGCCTTTGTTTCCTCTCTACCTACTTCTTTTTTCTTTTTATTATATTCATTTTCTTGGTTTTATTGCTGTTGAGCTTGTTGAACTTACTTTTCATTACTGTGTTACTGTTATTTTGCAGTATTCTTATATTTATTTAATTTTCATTGATCTTATACCGTAGCATCTTCAGTTTGTGCTGCATTACATTACTGTTTTTTACTTGTCCTTGATTGTTTCTTGTGTTTATTGGATTTTATAGTTCTGCATTGCCATATATTATTTTTTATCACAGTGTGACTAGTGATCAGGAATTCTGAACCCAAATCACACGGTGTAATCTGCCTTCTTGGTTTTATAGCATTTTTAGTGGTTTAGTGTATATTCGGTTTTGTGCTGCATTTCACTACTGTTTCTTACTTGTTGATTGTTCTTTCTTGTGTTTATTGAATTTTCTGTGTTGGCGTTCATTGCTGCTTATTATTTCTGCAACCTTATTTCAGTGTGATTTGTTATAGGGTATTCTTAACGTAAATCACACAGTGTAGTCTGCCTTCTTGTATTGGTTTCATAGCATTTTTAGTGGTTTAGTGTATATTTGGTTTTGTGCTGCATTACACTACTGTGATCTTTTGCCGTAGCATTTTCAGTTTTGTGCTGCATTCCATTAGGGTTTCTTACTTATCCTTGATTGTTTGTTTCTTGTGTTAATTGGATTTTATAGTTCTGCATTGCCATATATTATTTTTCATCACAGTGTGACTAGTGATCAGGAATTCTGAACCCAAATCACACTGTGTAATCTGCCTTCTTGGTTTTATAGCATTTTTAGTGGTTTAGTGTATATTTGGTTTTGTGCTGCATTACACTACTGTGATCTTTTGCCGTAGCATTTTCAGTTTTGTGCTGCATTCCATTAGGGTTTCTTACTTATCCTTGATTGTTTGTTTCTTGTGTTTATTGGATTTTATAGTTCTGCATTGCCATATATTATTTTTTTATCACAGTGTGACTAGTGATCTGGAATTCTGAACCCAAATCTCACGGTGTGATCTGCCTTCTTGGTTTTATAGCATTTTTAGTGGTTTAGTGTATATTCGGTTTTGTGCTGCATTTCACTACTGTTTCTTACTTGTTGATTGTTCTTTCTTGTGTTTATTGAATTTTCTGGGTTGGCGTTCATTGCTGCTTATTATTTCTGCAACCTTATTTCACAGTGTGATTTGTTATAGGGTATTCTAAACGTAAATCACACAGTGTAGTTTGCCTTCTTGTATTGGTTTCATAGCATTTTTAGTGGTTTTGTGTATATTTGGTTTTGTGCTGCATTACACTACTGTGATCTTTTGCCGTAGCATTTTCAGTTTTGTGCTGCATTCCATTAGGGTTTCTTACTTATCCTTGATTGTTTGTTTCTTGTGTTTATTGGATTTTATAGTTCTGCATTGCCATATTATTTTTTATCACAGTGTGACTATATAATCACTGTTGATATTAGGTTGAAGTTGAGTGGTGTTTTATTGTCTTGTGAGTAAGAGTGAAGCTTTTGTCAGAAGGCTCAAGGGGTTAGGCTCTGGTGTGTGCCAGATTGTTGGCTCTTTTGGCAGGTGCATAGGGCTAACATACTTTTTCAATTCATCAATAGTGCAAGGGTTTTGGCTCATAGGTTTTGTTTATCTTAATTTTTTTCTACCTTTGCAAGCGCTGCAGTAATTTTTCTTTTTCTGGCTACAGGTCATACTGTGAAATCACTTGATTTTTTTCTTTTTGTCCCTCTGATTGTGAGCTTTTTTGAATAGGGTATATATAGAGTCTGTATATATTTTGTTGGCAGCATGGCCAAAAGGTTTTATTCGGTCGAAGAGGCGGCTGCTCTGTGCATGGCATCTAGCTCAGGAGTTTAGCGACTCTGATTCTGAGTATGTGCCCCCTGCATCAGATAGTGAGTCCTCTACTGATGAGTCACCGGGTGGGAGTAGCAGCACTGTTACTGCCCTTGAGGAGCCCATGAAGCTTGAGCAGGATGTGGATGATCAGGTTGATCAAGGTGTTGAGGAAGAGGGCAATAGGGCTAATGCTGCAACTGGAGGAGAGCCTGCGTTGGGGGCCTCCTGGTAATTTTTCCCCTGAAATTCCCCCTTTTACTGCAGTCTCAGGTGTAAAGGTGGACA
Organism: Xenopus laevis; assembly: GCF_017654675.1. Lineage (NCBI taxonomy): Eukaryota > Metazoa > Chordata > Amphibia > Anura > Pipidae > Xenopus > Xenopus laevis. Next base: position 44,434,819 of record NC_054384.1, on the reverse strand, counting down.
CTAGAAATTTTGAACCCATTGATTTTTTTCAATTATTTTTGACGGAGGCCATCCTACAGGATATGGTCCTCTACACAAATTTGTATGCCGAGCAATATATTGTCCAAAATCCCCTACCCAGATATGCTCGAGCACACGCGTGGCATCCCACAGATGTTAACGAGATGAAGAGGTTTGTGGGCCTCACTTTAGCCATGGGTCTCGTTAAAGCAAATACTTTGGAGTCCTACTGGGATACCACTACTGTGATGTCTATCCCTGTTTTTTTAGCCACAATGCCTAGAAACCGGTATCAGCTACTGCTCCGGTTTCTTCATTTTAACAATAATGCCACTGCTGTACCCCCTAATGAGCCGGGACATGACAGGCTACATAAATTGAGGCCCCTTATAGATAGCCTGTCAGAGCGATTTCGAGAAGTGTACACCCCCTCCAAAAACATTTGTATAGATGAATCACTTCTCTTCAAAGGGCGCCTAAAATTCCGGCAGTACATCCCTAGCAAACGTGCCCGCTATGGGATCAAATTTTATAAGCTCTGCGAAAGCAGCTCGGGGTACACCAGCTATTTTTTGATTTACGAGGGCAAGGACTCCCAATTAGACCCCCCTGGTTGTCCCCTTGACCTGACTTTCAGTGGCAAAATTGTCTGGGAGCTCATCACTCCACTTCTGGGCCAGGGTTACCACTTATATGTGGATAACTTTTATACAAGCATCCTTTTATTTAGAACCCTTTATTGTTTAGACACCCCAGCCTGTGGCACAATAAATCGCAACCGCAAAGGATTGCCCAAGGATCTTGTAAACAAAAAACTGAGTCGTGGAGAAATTTATGCCCTGAGACAGGATGAGCTCCTTGCCATCAAATATAGCGACACGAAAAATGTATTCATGCTGACGACAATCCACGACACGTCAGTAATTGCTGAACAGAGAGCAGGTAGGCCCCCTAAAAACAGACCTCTCTGTAGCAAGGAATACAGCAAGTACATGGGTGGTGTTGATAGAACTGATCAACTCCAACATTATTACAATGCCACCCGAAAAACAAAGGCCTGGTACAAGAAAGTTGGTATATATTTGATTCAAATGGCCCTTCAAAATTCATACATTGTATTTAAGGCAGCAGTACCAGGCCCAAAATTATCCTATTATAAATACCAGTTGCAGATACTCCCTGCCCTGTTGTTTGGTGGCATTCCAGAGATGCATGCAAGTGACAATGTGGCCCGATTGATGGGGAAGCATTTTATTGACACGCTTCCACCCACTCGTGGCAAGCGATTCGCCCAAAAAGCTTGCAAAGTGGGCCGCAAAAGGGGTATCATACGAGATACACGGTACTATTTCCCAAAGTGCCCTCGCAACCCTGGGTTATGCTTCAAACCATGTTTTGAAATATACCATACGCAGCTACACTATTGAATGATAAATTGTTGTGTGTACTGATTGATACTGTATGACAAGAATTGGTATCCCCTTTGCAAAATTTATATTGCATACATCTGGTTTATATGTGTTCAGGGCAATTATATAACTTTTCTGTTGTGTTTAGTTTGGTATTTATTTCCCCGCTGCATTGGGAGGTGTAGTTATTTGAGGTGTAGGTGAAGGAGAAGGGCGCCTAAAATATGTGGTGCGTGATGACTCCATGAGATAATTTCATCTTGCCTGCTGATGATTCATCTCTCTGATGCCACAACATTTTTTTTTACTGACACCTCAAACTCTCATTTCAGTGCATTTACTAAGCCTGTATTTCTGGGCCAAATTTTCAAGTTTTTTTAGTATATTAGTTCTCTCTAGAATTTTTGTTAGAAAGGGCTTCAGTTTTCTTTGGAAAGTGATCTTGGCACATGGATATAATCTGCATTTCAAACATTTAGGCTAGGATTACACGAACAACAACGCATGCAACTCGTCACATGCGACAAAAAAAGATAAGAGATAGAATTGTCGCATGGTGTTGCAGTGTTGATCTGACGCGACACGACTATCGGATGCAGACGCTGCGCACTGCGTCTGCATCAGACAGTCGTGTCACGTTGGATCAATGGTGCGACACCATGCGACAATTCTATCTCTTACTTTATTTTTGTCGCTTGCAACAAATCACATGCATTTTTTGGCAGTGCGTTGGATCGCGCCGGAATCGTTCGTGTTGTCCTAGCCTAAGTCTAGATTTAGGTTTTAGGATCAGCTTCCTCTATAGCCACTTTACTCTTTTGTTTACCAGTTTGTTATACCACTTTTGGAGACACAGGATACTTTCTCTGAAAACTTAATAGCTCAGCTTTCAATGCATTTACTGAGGATATTTTTTATTTTTGTGAGATATATATTTGTAATTAGTATAGGCATTCAGGTTTTTGTAGAATTTTGGTTGATACAGCTATTCATACAGTTTTTGTGTGCTCATGCCACAAATTAAAATATTTATGCTGTGGTGGTATGGTGTATTGAGGTGGGTTGATTTGGGGTGTCAGTGACTATTTGGTGGCAAGATATATTTTCCATAAATGTACAGTTTTTTAATTTAGTGTTCTAACAGTAACCTCCCCCCAAAAAACAAAGAAAAAGCAGCACTTCCAAAGAAATTGAGTACAGATGAAATGAAAGGGTCCAAAGAAGCTCAGCTAAACTTATAAAGGTAAGTAGAATATTCCGTAAGTTTTTATTACTGGTCTTTGGGGAATTGGAGCAAAATCTAATGTTGAATCTTTTTTTTTTGTTTTTTTTTCTCCTGTTTCCTTAGGAAATGTGCATTTCTGTAAAGAATAGGCTCCAGAATATTACATATACAAAGGCAAGGACAGCACTTCTACAAAGCTGAAGGTGTGTATGTTCAGTACTTATACAATTTGTGGGGTATTTCACAGGTACAGGGGGAAAATCCGCAAGGTGTGATTTTAGAGCACAGCCTCAAATTTACCTATTGCCCCAGTTTTTGAATGTTTGGCGGCTGCATCTTTAGGTACACCAATATATGCGGGGTATCTTTTTGTTCAGGAGAAGTTGAAGACAGACCTTTAGTAGGTTTTTTAGTTGTCATGTCAATTTTGGGGAGAAATGTAATTTTAGACCCTTTTTCTCTTTTTTTCAGGTCAAAACATAAATTTCTACGGAGAACTGCGCCCACATATCTGCAAGTAGGAAAGCAAGGATAGTGCTGCTGAATAGCTGCAGGTGTGCACTTTCAAGAAATATATAGTTTGTGGGGGGGTATTTCACAGGTAAGGGGATGTTTAGACTGACGAACTGCAAGGTGTGCACCTAGAGCACAGCCCCAAACTTTCCAACTGAAATTGCGCTTGTGTTTGCAGGTCGCATCTTTAGGTGCACCCATACATGCAGGGTATCATTTTGTTCAGGAGAAGTTGGAGGTTGATACTTAGCAGGTTTTTTTTAGTTGTCATTGCAATTTTTGGAGAAATCTAACTGGAACTTATATTTTCTTTATTTTAGATCAAACTACAAGTTTCTACGGAGAACCGTGCCCACAGATTTGCATGTAGGAAAGGAAGGATGGCACCACTGAATAGCTGCAGGTGTGCACTTTCAAGCAATATATATTTTGTGGGGGGTATTTCACAGGTAAAGGGGTGTTTTGACTGAAGAACTGCAAGGTGTGCACCTATAGCGCGGCCCCAAACTTTCCAGCTGAAATTGCTCGTGTATCGACCCTGTTTTGGGGTGTTTGGAGGCCGCGTCTTTAGGTGCACCCATACATGCAGGGTATCATTTTGTTCAGGAGAAGTTGGAGATTGATACTTAGTAGGTTTTTTGTAGTTGTAATGGCAATTTTTTGGAGAAATCTAACTTTGGAACTTTTTTTTTCTTTATTTCAGGTCAAACCACAATCTTCTACGGAGAACTGCACCCACAAATCTGCATGCAGGAAAAAAAGGATGGCGCCACTGAATAGCTGCAGGTGTGCACTTTCAAGCAATATATATTTTGTGGGGGGTATTTCACAGGTAAAGGGGTGTTTTGACTGAAGAACTGCAAGGTGTGCACCTAGAGCGCGTCCCCAAATTTTCCAGCTGAAATTGCTCGTGTATTGACCCTGTTTTGGGGTGTTTGGAGGCTGCGTGTTTAGGTGCACCCATACATGTGGGGCATCTCTTTCTTCGGAAGAACTTGTTTTTTGATATTTAGGTTCATTTAAAAATTTTAATTCAAGTATTTTCACAAATCCCTTTCTGAATTTGAGACTTTGGTGTTGTTTCAGAAATAAAAAACAAAATTCCAAAAAATTATGTTGCGTTTTAGGGTGATCTGTAGGATGGCAGCTACATTTATAGCAAAAACTACACCACAGCTAAAAACCTAGAGATATGTGGTTTCTAAAAATACCTAACTTATGGGGGTATTTCATTTATATTGTTAGATATGCCATGTTAACCTAGAGATGCCCTTATCTATTGTGTTCCAATGTAAAATTGTACAAATTGCTGTTTTATTATTGGGGTGTCTGCTGGACAAGAAAAGTGGGGTACTAATACATATTTGGTATCGTTGGATTCCGCATACTCAGGGCTTTTAGAAACAGTAACATTTTTGTCAGTCAATGTAACTCTTCTTTGAAATAAAACACAAAATAAAAATACTTTATTCTTTATTTCACTTTTTTTTTTTACATATTTCTATCAAAATTTTTGTTTTATCTCCAGAAAAAGTACAAAATATTGTTTCAGTATTCAAGCCCAATTCATTACGGAAAAAACAATATAGAATTTTCCTTATTTCATGTAGGTTTTCTTGTCAAAAATCCTAAATAAATGTAATGAGTGCAAAATGTCCAAAAACTGCTTGGCAGTAGATGTTCGCATATAGGACAAAGTGGCTGGCAGGGAAAAGGTTAGAAGGTGAAAAACTACACTTTACACTTCAATATTAGAAAAACAGTGACACATAGATCACCAGAAATAACAACTTTTTCCAATTACTTTCTGTTTTCTATCTGAAAACAACTAGTTGTTTGAAGATGAACAGCCCCTTTAAGTTCTGAATGGAATAATGTGATTGAGTTCATGATACACTTACTTCTCTTTGCCTTTAAAGTTTAAATTTACTGTAGCTCTAAGATTAACTATGAGACATTTGACTTTGCAGGTATATTTCAGTACACTTTTCTTCCTGTATTCAGTTGTCATTTCTAAATGACAAGTTGAAAACTTCAGCTGTTTTCAGGTTTTCCCTAGTCTAGCGTAATGCTCCTTCCCCTTTTCTGAGCTCTCCTTTCTGTGAAAGGTGTCAAAGAGGTGCCTGCTGAGTGGAAAAGGTTGCTACGTTTATGTGGTTCATACAAGTATCCCTTTGTTTAGAGCCTACGCCCTAGACCGGGAAAAAAAAACATGACTAAGAGAACATCTTAGTGCAATTCATGGGGATAAATATTACTTTTTAGATTCCACCCACACCTGATACACATCATCCCCCTGAAAGCCTACAACATGTGCTGTAAAATGGATATGCAAAATGAAAAAAAACGATATTCTGACAATTTGCAATTGGTTTTCATTTTTAATTATTTGTGTTTTTTGAGTAATTTAGGTATAATTCAGCAGCTCTGTAGTTTGCAATTTTAGCAGTCTGGTTGTTAGGGTGCAAATTACCCTAGCAACCATGCATTGATTTGAATACTAGACTGAATATGAATAGGAGAGGGCCTACATACAAAGATGAGTAATAAAAAGCAACAATAAAAAATCTGTAGTTTTACAGAGCATTTGTTTTTTTGAAAGCTGGAAAGAGTCAGAAGAAATTAATTAAAACGAAAAAATATTAAGTAAAAACTATAAAGAATAAATAATGAAGACCAATTGAAAAGTTGTTTAGAAATCAGCCATTCTATAACATACTAAAAGTTAACTTTTAAGGTGAACCACCCCTTTAATACATTAGGCCAAATTTAGTCTGTCTTCCATCATAATATAACTGCTAATAAATATTGTCATTTTCGTACTCTCAAGTTGGGAACTCTGTGTATATTTATATAAGCTGGGGGTTCCACGACTGCACTAATGAATTAGCTCTCTCTCCCAATGTCAGCATGTTTGTTATATTTCTTTGTTTTAACTCTCATGTTCACAGTGCCTTTTCTTCTTCTGATACAGATTCTGCTCTAGTTTTGCTTGATGGCAGTTGAGAATTTGAAGTCCAAGATACTGTTTTCAGGAATCGCATAGTTTGCAAGCATGATTTAGTACCTAGTTCTGAAAGCTCTTGCTTACGTACATTGAAAACACTAGCCGTCACAACATACAGTACACATAGAAAATAAATGTCACAATATAAGGCTGATTAGTAAAATTAGCATCAGAATTTACTCAGCAGTGTATCATCATCTTATATTACAGACAAACCTCATTTTCTGCTTGATAATTTGTGACGACCCCTAAGCGTAGCTTATCAAAAAAGAAAAAAGCTGTAAAACCCCACACTTCTTTAAAATTGATTAAGGTCTAATTATAATAATAATAATTTTTCAAAGTGAGTTCATAATATTAAAAATTTTAAATAAAGTGTCAGCAATTCATGAATAAAAGCGTATGCGAAACGCGCGTCGGCTAACCTTGAAACTTTTTTTTTTTAAAGCTAATTATTGCCAAAATCTATTTAACCTCTTTTTTTTTTTTTAATTCAAATATCGGATCCATAGAATTTTAACAGGGGTGCAGCGTTACAGGCACAGCATTCATTCTCCTGATTCTCATTTTATTCTAAGGCACTGAGGATTTGTTGGTTTTATAGTAGAGTCGGTTTCTCCAGCAAGCTAGTTAAATGTAGTATACGAGACCACAGTCCTCAGTGTGCTGACTTTCTCCTACATGTGGTGTCCCAGGGCTTAGTATAGAGGTGGAGCTCTCCCAAAGAAACTAGCTGCAATTTTTCTATCTTCCATTTCTCATTTATTCATTAATTGCCAACGCTTTATTTAAAATTTGTAATATTATGAACTCACTTTGAAAATTATAATCATAGCACTAGCACTATTTAAATCATATAGGAAGAATGAATATTTAGATTATTCATTAATTGTGCGTAGAAATAAAAACATTGGAAGTCACAGCACAAGCACTTTAATTAATTTATTACATATAGCACAATTGATATTAACTGTATGTTGGCACCAAATTGATTGGGAAATAAGCACATGACTACGATAGCACTAAGCACTTTTATAAATTATATTTATATATTTTATAAATTATTATAATTAGATCTCAATCGATTTTAAAGAAGTGTGGGGTTTTACTGCTTTTTTTCTTTTTTGATAATCTTCATTGGTTTATATACCTCTACACAGCTAAAAATTAAGTAATATAAGTTTGAAGTCCTGGATAATTGTTGCTATTGAGAAGCTGAAACTTTAGGCTGATGCAATAAGTTCAGTATATAAAATATCACATTTTTAGCCATATTCTTTTTAGGGTTTAGTTCTCTTTTAAAAGAGAAGGAAATGTTAAAAGTAAGTTTTATCAAAAAGGTCTATATAAATAAACCAGTAAACCATCAGAGTAATGTTTCTCTGGGTCCTCTGTCAAAAAACACTGCATTTCTGTCCTTATTGTGTTCACATGGGCTTCTGTATCAGACTTCCGGTTTTCAGCTTAAACCTCCAGAGCTTGGGCTTGAGCATGCTCAGTTTGCTTCGCTCTCCTTCTAACTTTTCCCTCCTCCCCTCCTTGCTGTAATCTGAGCCCAGAGCGAACAGGGAGAGACTTAGGCAGGAAGTGATGTCACACCAAGCTAATATGGCAGCTGCTATCCTAAACAAAAAGTTTCTAGAGCTGTTTTCTCAGGTATGGTAAAGCATTCTACAGAATAAATATAGAATTCTAGTTTGCACTATTGTAGATAATCTACAATAATCATTAGCTTTACTTGTTCTTTAAAAAACTTAAATGTGCTTTTCACCTTCCAAACACTTTTTCAGTTTAGTTGTTTTCAGATTGTTCCCCAGAAATAAAGACTTTTTTTCAATTACTTTCCATTATTTATTTTTTTACTGTTTTTCCAAAATCTAAGTTTAAAGTTGAATGTTCCTGGTGTTTGAGTCTGGCAGCTCAGTAATTCAGGTGCAGACTCTAAAGTGTTACAATTCTGCAACATTTAGTTGATACATTTCTCAGCAGCATCTCTGGAGTATTAGCAATTATTGTATCAATTCTAACAGCTGCCTGTAATGCATTAAACGCAGAGATTCTGCTCAGCAGGGACAAAGACAAGAAATGTATCAACTAAATGTATCCATTTACTCTCTTTACTCCAATATCTCAGACATTTCATGTCCTAATGTGGCTAACTCGGTCTACTGTAGTACTCACACCACTGCCCTAAATGAGCTTGCTACTATAAACACTAAACGTTCTAGACCCAAACCACTTCAACCTTGGCATACTGCTCATACAAAAGCGCTCCAAAGACACGCACGTGAGAGTTGCTGGCGTTCAAAATCAGACTTTTGGAGCTACAAATCTGCCCTGCGCTCCTATAACACCACCCTCTTCCAAGCCAAACAAACATACTTTACTCATTAACTCCCTTTCTAAAAATCCAGCACAACTTTTCTCCACCTTTAACACTCTACTTTCCCCTTCTCCACCCCCTCCATGCACATCTGTCTCTGCTCAAGATATTGCGGAGCACTTCAAAAACAAAATTGACACCATCAGAAGGGACATTACACTACTCAACCCCCCTAGACTACCACCACCCTCCCTCCACACTCCACAGTCTCTCCTGTGCTCATTCACCCCTGTCACTGATGAGGAAGTCTCAAAGCTTTTGGCCTCTTCTCACCTTACTACCTGCCTGCTTGATCCAATTCCCTCAAAACTTCTCTGCAATACCAATCCTTGTCTAATCAAAACCTTAAAAGAGAAGGAAAGGTTAAAACTAAGTAAGCCTTATCAGAAAGGTCCATCTAAATATACCAGTAAACCCCCAAAGTAATGCTGCTCTGAGTCCTCTGTCAAAAGAAACACCACATTTCTTTCCTTCTATTGTGAACACATGGGCTTCTGTATCAGACTTCCTGCCTTCAGCTTAAACCTCATTGCCCTGGGCAAGATCATGCTCAGTTTGCTCCTCTCCCCCCACCCGTCCCTTCTCTACTGTAATCGGAGCCCAGAGCAGGGAGAGACTCAGGCAGGAAGTGATGTCACACCACATTAATACTGCAGCTCCTATTCTAAACAGAGTTTCTAGAGCTTTTTACTCAGGTATGGTAAAACATTATACAGAATATTCTAACTTGCACTATTGCAGCTAATCTATTGGCAATAAAATGCCTCCGTAGCTTTCCTTCTCCTTTAACTCACCTATTTAATCTTTCGCTCTCAACTGGACTGTTTCCTTCTCAACTAAAACATGCTTGTCACCCCCATTCTGAAAAAACCCTCTCTTGATCCCTCCAATCTTGACAACCTCCGACCTACCTCTCTGCTACCTTTCATCTCTAAACTACTTGAGCGCCTAGTCTACAATCGACTAACCTCATTCCTCTCTGACAATAACCTGCTGGACCCCCTACAATCTGGTTTTAAGACACAACACTCCACGGAAACTGCCCTGACTCGACTAATGTCCTTTTAACCGCTAAAGCCAACAATCATTTCTCACTACTAATACTGCTTGATCTCTCAGCCGCATTTGACGCTGTAGATCACCCTCTCCTCCTCCAGTCCCTCCATTCGCTTGGCCTTCGTGACACAGCCCTGTCCTGGTTATCTTCTTACATAACCAATCGATCCTTCAGTGTCTCCTACAATGGAGTAGCATCTTCTCCCCTACCTTTTTCTGTTGGGGTTCCTCAAGGCTCTGTCCTGGGGCCATTACTATTCTCCCTCTATAATTCCTCCCTCAGCAAATTAATCAACTTGTATGGTTTCCACTACCACCTCTATGCTGACGATACTCAGATCTATCTCTCATCTCCTGATCTCAACCCAGAACTCCTAACTCGCTTCTCCTCCTGCCTGTCCGCTATCTCTACCTGGATGTCGCAAGCTACCTTAAATTAAACCTCTCTAAAACTGAAATGGTTCTCTAACATCCCCGAAGTATCCATCATAGTTAACAATTCCACTATCACCCTCTCTCCCCAGGCCCGGTGCCTTGGGGTTATCCTAGATTCTGCCGTCATTCACTCCTTATATCCAGTCACTTATTAAATCATGTCACTTCCACCCAAGGAACATATCCAAAATACGATCATTTATCACCCAAGATGCTGCCAAAATTCTTATTTAATCTCATCATATCACGTCTAGACTACTGTAACTCTCTTTTAATTGGCCTTCCCCTCCAGAGACTGTCACCTCTCCAGTCCATAATGAACACTGCTGCGAGGCTCATACACCTCAGCAACTGCTCCTTCTCTGCCTTGCCATTCTGTCAATCCCTGCACTGGCTTCCTTTACCTTTCAGAATCAAATTAACGACACTGACTTTCAAAGCACTTCATAACTCTGCCCCATGCTACATCTCTGAACTCATCTCTATATACTCATATACCCAACCGCTTACTACGCTCCTATACGGACCTGCTACTCAACTCTTCTCTCATTACCTCCTCACATGCTCGCATTCAAGACTTTGCAAGGGCTGCACCCCTCCTCTGGAACTCTCTCCCACGGTCTGTCCGACTTTCTCACAACCTTTCTGCTTTCAAGAAATCTCTTAAAACGCACTTCTTTCGAGAAGCCTACGCTCACTCTGCTTAACTACGAAACAAAACACCACATACAGTACCACATTTCTCACCCACTTAATTCGATCTTGCCCACTCCCACACTTTGTGTATTACTCCCTTTAGTATGCATAGTGCCTTCCTCACCTTTTTGTACCTGTATTGATTGTGATGTATGTAACTCCATATGTTCTATGTATATAATTCATGTGATTTAGTTGTATAATCACATTTACTTTACAGTGCTACGCAATATGTTGGCGCTATATAAAAACATGTTAATAATAATAATTTAGAACAGTTTACAGGGTCGCGACCCCCTCCTAGAGCTGCTTCAGAAGGTAAAGAATGACACGTTACACTTCAATATTAGAAAAACGTTGATCTATCGGAAAACATCTATTTGTTTGAAGTTGAATCACCCCTTTAAGCAATTGTTTGGTCATAAAGTGACTTGAATCTGGTGTCTTTGAATATGTATGAACATTTTTTAATGTACCATTACCTCATTATGATTGTATTATATGTTAAAAAGTGACCGATGGACTACAGCTGGCCATCAAGTAATGGAAAATATATTTATTTTTCTTTTAAGCATATGAAAATGAACCTTTGATTTTATGGCTACCTATTGTAAGCTGTAAAATACAGTACTATAAATTATATTTATTTTGTGAAACATGTACTGAAACATTTTGTTAATCCCAAGACAACATAAATATTTAAAGATATTAAAGACAATTAAATCATATAAAGGATTTAGGTTTTGAGTAGAACCAAAATTAGTAATAGTTATATAAAATTTAGGGAAGACTTACAGTTCCTTGTGTTTATCTTCAGCCAAGATCTGATCATTTGCTTTTAAGCCATACCTAAAAATAAATTTACAGTGTTAAAAAAATGCAATTTGCAAACCTGGTAGAGGATCACTCCGTGGTGCTCGCTGGAAGAACCCCGGGCCGGTGCTCCTATCAGCAGAAAACTGCAACAGCCCAGTGTTATTCCAGCGAGCAGTTTTCTGCTGATAGGAGCACCGGCCTAGGGTTTCAGGTAAGTAAATACATTCAATTGGTGGTGCCTAACATTTGACACCCCCAAGTGGTAAACTACTTTCCTTCTCATTTAACAAGTCATATAACTTGCTCACACAGAAGTGAAATATAAAGTAATTCACCTAGCGATTACAATTTAAGAGGTATCGGAAATCAGTATAAAAATTCGATTAAGGAAAAAACCTGGAAGTCATGGGTGCATATTTTCTGCATAGGTATAACTGTACCCTAAGAATTGGACCATTCACCACAAATATTTTTTGTTAACCTATTCTAAACATCTAAATGTTTAACAAATTGTGGTTATTCTATATAGAAATTAGGAAATTAAGGCAGGTTCCAAATATACACAATATCAGTATAAAATTTTGCATACGCAGCTTTCCTTCTATGTGACAGTACAGGTCACTATAGCTTATTCATGGAGATTGGGCAAAAGGAAAAAGAACCATCAACATACAAATGGTTCTACAGTATTAAAGGGGTTGTTCACCTTCCAAACACTTTTTGAGTTCAGTTGTTTTCAGATCGTTTCCCAAAAATGTTCTACTTTCTATTTATTTTTTTAAAGTTTTTCCAAAAGTTTAATGTTCCTGTCTCTGGTGTTTGAGTCTGGCTCAGTAATACAGGTTATGATTCTAAATGGTTACAATTTTGCAACATTTAGTAGATTTTTCAGCAGCATCTCTGGAGTATTAGCAACTAATGTATTATTTCTAATAAGCTTCCTTTAATGAATCCCAGAGATTCTGCTCAGCAGAGACAAAGATAAGAAATGTATCAGCTAAATGTATCAATTTAGTACAGTTTACAGGGTCAGCAACCCCCCTCCCAGAGCTGCTTTAAAAGGTGAAAAATTACACTTTATACTTCAATATTAGGAAAAAAAGGTGACGCGTAGAAAATAGAAAGTAATTGGAAAAAGTCATTATTTCTGGTGATCTATCTGAAAACAACTAGTTGTTTGAAGGTGCACAACAGTAATTCATCACTCCAGCATTATGCCAACCAAATTGGTTAAGTTTATGCAAAATTGATTCTGGATTACTTTATGAAAACTAGAGGGATTTGGTCATGATTTTTATGGTGTAGTTTTTTTTTTATTACTAAACTACTCAGTGTACATTGCAAGATATTCATTCTACCATTTAACATTTTATTTAAAAAAAATAAATGTACATTTAGTTGTTATTTTACAGCCACCTCAGGTCATTGTGCCTTATCGTTTCTTCTACTTTATGTAACTGAAGGAGTTGCGACTTGGGTAGCCGGACTTGGATTTTTACTATTGAGAACTGTTCTCATATCTACAACTAGGTGGGGAGCATTTAGGGAAATGCAGGCGTCAGGTTGTGGTTACCTTCTCATTGTTTTGCAGATGGGCTGCTGGGGGGAAAGGGATAGCTCCAACTTGCAGTGAAGCAGTAGGGTGACAAATTTATCAGGGCACAAGTGACATGACTGAGGGCACCTGGGAAAAGAACAATATGTCCTATTGTGCCCTGCTGCCTGACCGCAAGCCAACTACCCAAACGAAACTTCAGAACTATAAAAGCAAAATTAAAAGTGGCCATATTAATCACTGTAAAACACCATCTTTAATGTTTAGACAGATTGACAGATAACTTTAAGTTCAGACAGATTGACAGTGCGGAGTAAGTAGAAGAGGAGGGGTTGTGGTGGTGCGGAGAGGTGAAAGGGATGCATATCGATGGAAATGGGTCTGGCAGGGGTGGGGAATTGGTGACTGGATGGTGGGCCCTTGACTGGGGTACCTAGCATGCACCTGGGTACCCCAGTCCAACATCGGATGGCTAAACAAATGGCAGCTTAAGTGCAGAGAATTTTGCTCTAAATTGTGTATCTTCACTTAAACCATCTTTTATGTAACCGATTTGTCTAAAGGAAGTAACATGGTTAAGAGGAAATATGACCTGGGATTTGGACTTGGCCTCTGTGTTAAAGGGTTTAATTCACCTTTTATCTTTTAGTATGCTACATAATGCCTAATTCTTTTAAATTGGGCTTCATTTTTTCTTTTTTATAGTATTTGAATTACTTTTATTCTTCAGACTCTTT
>NC_054384.1:44395987-44415987 GCF_017654675.1 Xenopus laevis | reverse complement strand
AGACAGACAGACAGACAGACCGAGAGAGAGAGAAAGACAGACAGACAGACAGACAGACCGAGAGAGAGAGAGAGAGACCGAGAGAGAGAGAGAGAGACCGACAGAGAGAGAGACCGAGAGAGAGAGAGACCGACAGAGAGAGAGACCGACAGAGAGAGAGACCGACAGAGAGAGAGACCGACAGAGAGAGAGACCGACAGAGAGAGAAGACCGACAGAGAGAGAGACCGACAGAGAGAGAGACCGACAGAGAGAGAGACCGACAGAGAGAGAGACCGACAGAGAGAGAGACCGACAGAGAGAGAGACCGACAGAGAGAGAGACCGACAGAGAGAGAGACCGACAGAGAGAGAGACCGACAGAGAGAGAGACCGACAGAGAGAGAGACCGACAGAGAGAGAGACCGACAGAGAGAGAGACCGACAGAGAGAGAGACCGACAGAGAGGAGGAAGACCGACCGAAAGAACCAGACCGACCGACCGAGACAGACCGACCGACCGAGAGAGAGAGACAGACCGACCGACAGAGAGAGAGAGAGAGAGAGACAGACAGACAGACAGAGACACACAGACAGACCGACAGAGAGAGACAGACAGACAGACAGACCGACCGAGATACAGACAGACAGACCGAGATACAGACAGACAGACAGACCGAGATACAGACAGACAGAGATACAGACAGACAGACCGACCGAGATACAGACAGAGATATAGACAGACAGGAGTTTCAACTCCATTAAACCAAAGTTCCACCCCCAACTTCATCATGCTGTCTTTTAAATATCATCAATCCACCTCATATAATCGGACTTATTAGGAAGGTAGATTTTCTAGTAAGCCAATTTGAATTATTTGGTGATTGCAACTCTTGCAAAAAAAAAAAAAGAAAGAAAAAATACTTTGCACATACATGGCGGCCACTGCTTAAAAAGGAATTTTCACCTGTTGGCCTTTTTGTGACTGCAACATTTTTACCTGACAACAATTCTTTTGATGGACAGGTCTTAAGTCAGGGGTGTCCACATTTTTGCAACGAGGGACAGATTTGGTGAGGTGAAAATGTGTGGGGGCTAACCATTCAGCCTGATATTCTTTGAACCATTAACATTATGTAAGTCATTTAAACAAGGAATGGAGTAGCTGTAGCAGTAATATTTGCACACATTCGTGAAATGATCTGCCACTTGGTCTATACTGCTGGTGTTAGCAATAGACACGTACTGGCATGTAGTGATGCTGAAGGTGTTACTGACACGTAGTGACGCATACTTCTGTAGTTTACCATACTGGCACGTCAGTACGTCTATTGACACCTTCAGCCCTAAAGAAGTATGTGAGAGCGGTTAGTCATCGTCGCGTCACTACGTGCCAGTACGCATCTATTGCTAACACCTTCAGCACACAGGCAACAGTATAGTCCAAATGGCTGATCATTTCACTAATGTGCCCAAATATTACTGCTACACGATTCCTGATCGCACTGTGCTGGAGGGGCACATTATTATTCATTTCATGATGAAGGCTGAGGGCCGGTGTAAATTTGAAAATGGGCCGCAATTGGCCCCCAGGCTGGTCTTTGGACATTCCTGTCTTAAGTAAAACACATAACATATTGTTTATAGTATAATTTTTAAGTGCATTTTTAATTTAGACAACTTTGGAAATTGTTAAAAGGATTTTGTCATGATTTGTATGGTGTAGTTTTTATTTCTAAATTACACTGTTTACACTGCAAATAATTCACTCTACCATGTAAAATGTAATTCCTAACAAGTTTTTTTTTTAGTTGTAATATTACTGTGTAGGCAGCCATCTCAGGTCATTTTGCCTGGTCATGTGCTTTCAGAAAGAAACTGCTTTCAGGCAGGCTATTGTTTGTCCTACTCAATGTAATTTAGTCGCAGTGGGACATGGATTTTTAATACGGAGTGCTGTTCTTATTTCTACCAGGGAGGGGTTATCTGGTTAACTTCCCATTCTGCAGATGGGCTGCTGGAAGGGAGGGAGGTGATATCACTACAACTTGCAGTGCAGCAGTAAAGAGTGACTGAAGTTTATCAGAGCCAAAAGACAGGGGGCACCTGGGAAATTGAAAATACGTCAAGCCCCATGTTAGATTTCAAAATTAAATATAAAATAAGTTTGCTCTTTTGAAAAGCAGATTTCAGTGCATAAGTCTGCTGCAGCATCACTATTAACTGATGCATTTTGGAAAAAAAAGAAAAGAAAATCATGTTTTTCTTTGACAGTATCCCTTTCAGGCTTTATAGGTTACATATAATATTTTCTGACTACGGTGAAGCAAGATTTGTAAATTTATATTTTAAAAAATACACGTGATTTGAGAATTGCCTGACAGTAATTTGCAGTTTTTCCCTTCCAGGTAAATATTTGAAACATACATAGGTAGTGCCAGGTTAATACAATCAATACATACTTATCAAGAAAGTCCTTGTCGACCACTGCACAGATATCCAGAAGAGGATTACCCATACCGAAGAGTAGATTCTCCCTGAACCAAAAAGAAAACAGCATTGTGACTTGGTGTTATTGATATACAGTAAAAAATTAATTTTACACTTCCTCTTTGTAGGTTCACTGACATTTTACACTGTAAAGGTGGTCATACACTGGCAGATTATTTATCTGCCAGTGTATGGGGGCTTCCGACGTGGCCAAGGTTTTGATCTGGGAGGTCTGATTTTTCTGGCGATCGATGACTGCATTGGGTAGTTGATGAGGTCCTTCGACTCGTATGGCCACCTTAAGCCACGTCACTTTTATGCATAACAGGCAGGAAACTATTCAGTTACTAGTGGCACTTTCTTGTACCCAAAAAGACTGCAATGTGCAAATTCCCAATCATTTTGTAATTTTTAGATTTCTCATTTTTTCTGCAGTTAAGTTCAGTATTTCCCAATAAGAAATATGAACATTTTAAATTAGTCCAAAAGTGTACTTCTTGTGTTTGCAAAGACCAAAAGTGCCAGCCATGAAAATTCAAATTACTACTTTCTAGTCTCCCCCTGATCCTGCCACGCTAACAACCAAGTGATTCGAATTCAATAGTTATGCAAATATCTAATTGATGATACGTTACTACATCCTTTATTATTCTACCGTGCATATTATGCCTCTCTCTAATTCAATTTTTAATGTTTTCACTAGGGATGCACTGAATCCAGGATTCGGCCTTTTTCTTCTGCCCGGCCGAACCGAATCCTAATTTGCATATGCAAATCACGTGATATTTTGTCAAAAAAACAAGGAAGTAAAAATGTTTTTCCCTTTCCACCCCTAATTTTTATATGCTAATTAGAATTCAGATTGGTATTCGGCCAAATCTTTCGAGAACAGTGCTCTGCTAGGTGCAGAAGAATTCCTATGTAGAGGTAGTACAAAAATAAATATAATTTTACTTGGCAATTTTTGTTTGGTCTCTGTATGCCACAGTTATGTAACCATATGCACTTGGGGTATAAACTGTTCTGAAGACTGTGTGCAATCCTATTTATGATGTATAGGTATGGGATTTGTTATCCAGAATGTAGGCAATAGCCGAAGAGCATGTTTTGTTGTTTAAAATGTCATCTTTATTTGCAGAAAGTCCAGACTTTCTGCAAATAAAAATGACATTTTAAACAACAAAATCTGCTCTCCGGCTATTACCTACTTTACTTGGAAATCTTTTGCACTCCGACAAGGGGTTTGCAGCTCGTTGAGAAGTACAACCACACGGATAATCATACTAATGATAACCTTATATTTGATCTGCTATCCAGAATTCTCAGGACCTGGGGCTTTCTTGATAACGGCTCTTTCCATAATTTGCATCTCCATAATTTAAGCCTACTAGAAAATAATTTTAACATTAAATAAACACAATAGGCTGGCTTTGCCTCCAATGAAGATTAATTATATCTTAGTTTGGTTCAATTACAAGATACAGGACCTATTATGCAGAATGTTCGAGACCTGGGGTTTTCTGGATAACTGATCTTTCCGTAATTTGGATCTTCACACCTTAAGTCTACTAGAAAATCATGTAAACATTAAAAAAAACCAATAGGCTGGTTTTGTTTCCAATAATGGATAATTATATCTAAGTTTGGATCAAGTACAATGTACTGTAATTATTACAGAGAAAAGGGAAATCTTAAAAATGTGGATTATTTGACTATAATGGAGTCTAGGGGAGACAGCCTTTCCGTAATTCTGAACTTTCTGGATAACGGATCCCATACCTGTTCCATTATTACAGAGAAAAAAGTTTTTGTTTTTTTTTTGGTTTTTTTTTTTAAATTCGGATTTCTGGATAATGGGTACCATACCTATATTATTTTAGCACCCAAGCAAATGATTAAAAAAAGTGCTGCAAATGTCAAATAGTAACTTTTTAGCAAATTTAGTTACATTATAACAGACAGGTTACACAGCACGTGTTTCCAAAAGTGTATGCTTTTTTTTTTATGGGGCTGGCCTTTTAAAGGGGTGATTCACCTTCAAGTAAAATTTTAGTGTATTGTAGAATGGCAAATTCTAAGAAAATTTTCATTTGGTCTTCATTATTTATTTTTCATAGTTTTATTTTTAATGATTTGCCGTTTTCTGCTGTTTATTTCCAGGTTCCAAATGGGGGTCACTGACCCCATCTAAAAACAAATGCTCTGCAAGGCTACAAATTTACTGTTATTGATCAACTTTTATCGCTCATGTTTCTCTTCAGTTCCTATTCAACCCTCTCCTATGCATATTCCAGTCTCTCATAAAACGACTCCCGGATGGCTACAGTAATTTTGACCCTGGCAACCAGATAGTTACTGGAATCCTAAACTAGAGTTGCTGAATAAAAATGGAAATAAAAAAATTAAAAATGCAGTCCAACGGCAAATTTTCTCAGAATATTACTCTCTACATCAGGGCTGTCCAACTGGTGGACTATGGGCCGATACCCCCTTGTGTCTGCTGTGTCTGCTTACCGTGTGTAAAAGGTATCACTACAGAGATTAACTGGCCCCTGCATTGTTTAAACCTGTAATCCTCGGTACTCACACATGTAATCCCCCCTGCATTGTTCACATCTGTGACACCTCTATTGTTCACACCAGAGACTCAGACTGAAACTGCCCACACTCATACAAACTGCAGAAGGGGCACCAGCACTGTGTCACTGTATGTAGTACATCTTAGAGTTGTCCTGATATGTTTCCTTATCTCCTGCTCTGTTCTGCCTGCCCTATGCTCCCTGTGTGTGCCATACTCTTCCTGCCCTATGCTCCCTGTCTGTGCCATACTCTGCCTGCCTTATGCTTCCTGTGTGAGCCATACTCTGCCTGCCTTATGCTTCCTGTGTGGGTGCCATACTCTGCCTGCCTTATGCTTCCTGTGTGGGTGCCATACTCTGCCTTCCTTATACTTCAGGTGTGTGCCATACTCTGCATTCCTTATAATTCCGGTGTGTGCCATACTCTGCATTCCTTATGCTTGACATGTGTGTGACATACTCTACCTGACAAAGGGGTACGCCCCCGAAACGTTGTTACTGTTGGTTTGATAAACACGGGAGGAATCCCTTGAGCAAGTTACGTGTGCTGGAGTTACTTGTGGTCTGCCTGTATGTGCCCTGCTCTTCCTCTGGAGCATAAGCCTGGCATTTTTTCTGGGGGTTTGTTAGCATTTAAAAATGATTGTTAGAGGCCTCGAAGGTGTTTAATCATGTGCTGGGGGGGGGGCTGTGTTATCCACAGGATGAGGCATATGATTTAAAGGTATGTCTTGGTTGGTCAACACTGGCTTCCATTATCTGTCCTCCACCATGTAGGTCAGAACAATGCCGGCCCTCGGTACCACACAACCAAAACCTGATTTACTAGGTCTATCCAATCATTAATTGTCTATATACAATCAGACAGACATGTACTAGTTAGATATGGTTTATTGGGCCCAAATATGAGAGTGTGGTATTGTACATTTCTCAAAATAACCTTCCTCTACTATAGGCAGTAATCATACTGTAAATTTAGTCGATTAGACACACCCATTACATCAAGCACAAAGTTGGTTATTTGCTTGCAAAAGTCAACGAATGACGGGCAGGTACATTTTAAATTAAAATAAAGTGGCATAATCCAAGTGGCATCTAGGAACCTTGTTTCGGAAGAAGTGGTAAAGTGTCATTTAAAATTCTATGCAGAATAGAAGTTTGAATTAGGCACACTCTTGCATAGGGGGTAAAATCAATGGCATGAAAAAGACTGACCTACACCAAAGGAATAGCTGGTCGACTAGGGTTTACAATTATTATTAAACCAGTTTGAATGTGAAATATTCCACAAGAGGTTGTGCTTAATACTTTACTCATGCAATTTGTGATCAAGATTGGATGTTTTAATCAGATTACTGTAAACTATTCACAATGAATGTAGGTAGGAAAAGGGTGTCTTGCATAAGACTGGTGTGCAAACACCTGCTTGAAGTTGTCTCGCCACATGGGCAATATTATGCATTAGAGACAATGGTGCATTTTTTCAACAAAATGAAATGGCATATCTGTTCATTTTATGTTGAATAAATAATTGGCACGTAAATTTTCTTTGATGATTTTTTTGTTCAGTTACATCACCTTTATCTTTTGAATTAAGAACATATATATTCACTTGTTAAAAAAAAAATAATTAACATGGGGTGTATGTATATTAATTGTGGTGTATGATATTAAGGATTACTGCAACAAGGCTATGGGACCAGGTAGTTTAGCAATGATATTCATGTCTGATGTAAACAGGAATATATGGCTATATGAGTTAGACTAGTACAGGGGTCCCCAACCTTTTTTACCCCTATAAACACATTCAAAAATAAAGAGTTGGGGAGCAACACAAGCATGCAAAAAGTTATTGGGGTGCCAAATGAGGGCTGGGGTTGACTATTTGGTAGCCTATGTGGACTGGCAGCCTACAGGAGGATATGTTTGGCAGTGCATCTGTTTTTTATGCAACCAAGCCAGGAATTCAAAAATAAGCATCTGCTTTGAGGCCACAGAGCAACATCCAAGGGGTTGGTGAGCAACCTGTTGCTCGCGAGCTACTGGTTGGGGATCACAGCTCTAGTCTGCCAGTTTAGCTATCAGTATAAGTACCACATTTGTCAGATAGTGAGAAAGGTCTCTAAAGTCTCAGCCATGTTGTAAAGTTGAAGTCGTTTAGAGGCTATGTATTTCCAGTAGGTCATAGACTCAAAGATCCGCTCGTTTGGCGTTAGTGGCGATATGCCACTAACGGCATGGCTATATCAGGGGTAATTCGAACGTTCGGCCGTATGGTCTAACGATCGAATTACGATACGCCAAGGGGCTCCGACGGTTCGGTCAAGTAAAAATCTACCTTCCCAATCGATATCGTGGCCAGATATCGATCGGGAAGACCCGTCGGAAGCCCCCATACACGGGAAGATAAACGGTCAAATTGGTCTAATTGACAGAGATTGGCAGCTTTATCTGCCCGTGTATGGCCACCTTTACTCCCTTTACATTTTTAACTGCTTCAACCCAAATCATGCATACAATATACTATTCTGCAGCTTCTAACATGTGATCAGGCAAGTCAGCCTGCATTTCTGTGTGATCTGAACCAAAATGTAGCTTTGGAAATAAGGCTCTCAAACTGCAGTTTAAATTTTTATTCACAAAATGTCACAACCTTCCCCTGAAAGTTAAGCAGATCAATCCTGAAGAGAAAAAATAGGTACATAGTAAGTAAAATTGGGTTGAAAAAAAGAAAGTCCATCAAGTTCAACCCAAATGAAAACCCAGCATCCATACACATCCCTCCATACTTTCACATAAACTATATGGCCATATCTATACATACTATAGAGTTTAGTATCACAATAGCCTTTGATATTATGTCCGTCCAAGAAATCATCCAAGCCCCTCTTAAAAGCATTAACAGAATCAGCCATCACAACATCACCCGGCACTGCATTCCACAACCTCACTGCCCTCACTGTGAAGAAACACCTACATTGCTTCAAATGAAAGTGCTTTTCTTCTAGTCTGAAGGGGTGGCCTCTTGTACGGTGATCGACTTTATGGGTAAAAAGGTCCCCTGCTTTTTGTCTATAATGTCCTTTAGACTTGTAAAGTGTAATCATGTCCCCTCGCAACAGCCTTTTTCCCCCCAGAGAAAACAACCCCAAACTTGACAGTCTACCCTCACAATTTAAGTCTTCCATCCCACTAACTAGTTTAATTTGCACGTCTCTGCGCTCTGCCCAGTTCATTTTTATCCCTCTTAAGGACTGGAGTCCAAAACGGCACTGCATACTCCAGATGAGGCCTTACCAGGGACTTCTAAAGAGACAATTATGTTTTTATCCCTTGAGTTAATGACCTTTTTTATGCAAGACAGAACTTTATTTGCTTTAGTAGCTACAGAATGACACTGCCCAGAATTAAAAAAAACTGTTATCTATAAAAAAAAAACCAAGATCCTTCTCATTTAAGGAAACTCCAACACACTGCCATTTAGTGTATAACTTGAATTAATATTATTTTTGCCAAAGTGCATAACCTTGCATTTATCAACATTGAACCTCATTTTCCAGTTTGCTGCCCAGTTTCCCAACTTCAACAAATCACTCTGCAAAGTGGCAGCATCCTGCATGGAACCTATAGTTCTGCAAAATTTAGTATCATCTGCTAAAATAGAAACAGTATTTTCAATGCCACACCTCCAGATCATTAATAAACAAGTTGAAAGCAAGGGACCCAGTACAGAGCCCTGTGGTACTCCACTAACAACACTGGTTCAATCAGAAAATGATCCATTTACCACCACTCTTTGTAGTCTATCTTTTAGCCAGTTCTCTATCCAGGTACAAATTCTATGATCCAGCCCAACATTCCTTAAAGGGGATGTAAAGGCAAATATATAAAATACCATTTTTACTTTAATGAAAAAGAAACCTATCTCCAATATACTTTAATTAAAAAATGTCTACTGTTTTAAAAATAAACCTGACTGTATGCAGTGAAATTCCCCCCTCTTTTACTGCTGTGCATAGGAATTGTCAGACGGTCCCCAACTGCTTTGCAGGTAAACAATCATACTTTCAAATGGCAGGGGGAGCCCTTTCAAATGGCAGGGGGAGCCTTACTTCCCAGAACTCAAGCAGCATTGTTGGATTCCCTGTAGAGATTTGTATCCAGAGACTCAGTGCAGTCTTTATATTATGATTATTAATCAGTCTTGCTGTATTGGCTTCTATGGCAGATATTATTTGACTTGTGCTGTTTTGATAATTTATGACAATCCCTAAATTTAACCTCCCAACTGAAGCCCAGACCACACTCAGCATGTACGAGTCTTGTTATTGCAGAAATGTCTAACAAAGTTAGAAGATGACAGCCCCCTGCGCTTATATTTAGTATACAAAATACAGCATTTCTAACATTATTCTATTTTAGACTTTAGTTGCCCTTTAATTTAACCAGTAACCTTTTGTGTGGCACTGTATCAAATGCTTTAGCAAAGTCTGCCATCCCAGAATCGAGGTCTCTGCTTAGCTTCTCATAAAAATAAATTAAGTTAGTCTGGCAAGATCTATAACGCATAAAACCATGCTGGCATACACTCATAGTATTGTTATTTGCTATGAAGTGCAGTATCTTATCCTTTATTAACCCTTTGAAGAGCTCGGCTATAGTTTTGAGGCTGAGAATGGGATCCCTTCTTGCATAGTGGCACCACATTATTAATTCTCCAGTCTCTCGGTACCATGCTAGACCTCGATGAATCCTGAAAAATTAAGTAAAGAGGTTTGGCACAGACCTAAGCTCGCCAAGTACCCTGGGATGAATACTATCTGGCCCGGACCTTTGTTTATTTTAACATGTTCTAGTCTCTCTTGAATTTCTTCATGTGTGAACCAGGCATCATTAGTTGTATTATAAGAATTGGGACTATTAATAAGGAAACCTGCATTAGCTGGTTCCTCATTTGTGTAGACAGACAAAAAAATATTTGTTCAGAATCTGAGCTTGTTTGTTCTCATCAACCAGCTGACTCCCCTCTGATATTAAAGGTCCCACCCTTCCCGCTTCATTTTTTTTTACTATTGACATATTTTAAAAATAAGATTTTGGATTATTTTTACTACTTACTGCAATATCCTTTTCCATATTTGTTTCATATTGGCCTCCTTGTACCTTATAAATGATTCAGCTGTCCCAGCTAACTTGAAAGCATTAAAAGTACAAATTTTCTTAGCCACCTCAACACTTCTATTGAACCAAAAAGGTTTTGCATTTCCCACTCAATATGTTGCAGAGATGCCCTTACTGTCAAAGTTTGCATGTCTGAAATGTAATGTTTTAGTTACTCCCTTATAGAATTGCCTCTGCAAGAGAACCTCAAAGGAGACCATGTTATGATCACTATTCCCTAAATGCTCACCCACACAAATGCTAGAGAGGAGTTCAGACAGCAAAAGTTGATAAAAAGGTTAATTGCCAAACACCTCCACTATGAAGCGGACTTCAGGTCCACATAACACAGAGGAATGTTTAGGTCTTGTACACCATGGTACAAAAAACAAATTTGAAGAGTGTGGAGGGGGGGGGGGAGAGAATAGTATCCGAAAACTATGTAAAGTTGAGGGTGAGGTAAATCATCTCAGAGACATTACCAGCAACCACAAGTTACATAAAGGAGTCAGTGGAGGTGAAGTGCTTAAAGGAACAGTAACACCAAAAAAATGAAAGTGTCTAAAGTAATGAAAATATAATGTACCATTGTGCTGCATTGGTAAATCTGCTGTGTTTGTTTCAGAAACACAACCATGGTATAAAAGGAAGCTGTTGTAAAGGTAGAAACCCAGCTTGTTTATATAAACTACAGTAGTTGTTCAAGTAAACATACGAGTTTTGCCAGTGCAGGGAAACAGTACATTATATTGCCCTTTCTTTAAAACACTTTCATTATTTGGTGTTACTGTTCCTTTAAGACCCGAGGCAATTTTTCCCCA
The DNA here is from genome assembly GCF_017654675.1 of Xenopus laevis. Taxonomy (NCBI): domain Eukaryota; kingdom Metazoa; phylum Chordata; class Amphibia; order Anura; family Pipidae; genus Xenopus; species Xenopus laevis. The sequence goes on along the minus strand of NC_054384.1, from coordinate 44,404,960 downwards.
TTTACTATATGGGCTGCACCTCAGTGATGATGGTGAAGCTGTTTTGGGCAAGAAGATAGGTAAAAGGTTTGTGATTTTAAAATAGGCATAATGGGGGGGAAGGGGGAGTGAGCAATGTAGGTTAGATGACTGATAACCAGGAAATTTGGTTGAGAATTTTGGGTGGGCATAGTATTAATGCCAGGGTGCACCATAAAATTAACAAACAGTATTTTACAATTACAAGAAGCATAACTGGTAAAAAGGAATAGACAGAAATGCAGTTGAATGAGATGTACAACTGGGCAGTAAATACAGGTGGCTATATTTTGTTTCAAATGGGCTGGGGAAAAAGAAAATAAGGAATGCTATGCCTGTAAGTTAAGCATAATTTGAAACCCAGTATAAAGGGAGAAGTCATGGTGAAAATGAGAAGGCTGAAGTCTAATAGGCTGAACATTGCTACAGATGCCCATCTCATAAGCAAAAAGAAGAGGCACAGCTCCTGCTATAAATAGAAAAGGCTGGTTGTTTGAGGCAAGTCTTATTTGATTTTAACTACCTATATATTGATCAACAAATATACTGCCAGGGCAATTAATCCTAAATTTTTAAACTTGCCAAATGATAATTCCATGTCACAGATTCGAGGACCCAACCAGAGAATGTTGTTGTATCTAGGGATATTTTATTTTACAGAATGTACAGTAAGTTCACCAACTAGCACAACTGATAATTGTAACCATAATAATTAAATATAGGAACATTAGAAATGTTCTCTACTAAATTACATAAATATGTGAAAAAGATCCTTAATACATTATAAAGGACGTCAAACATTTGTGTATGCTAAACAAAAAAAAGAAAATTTCCAGGGGGGTTGCATGTTAGTTGTTTTTGGGAAACGGGGAAACAAAGCCAGCAACATCTCTTACTAATCCCATTCATCCATCTTTGATGCCACACACACATGCATCTATGTGGGGGGTTTACATGTCATTTAAATTCAGACCGATGTGCGCTTTGACATTTGTCATTTACTGGAGCGGGTAACATAGTAAGTTAGGTTGAAAAAAAGACACACGCCCATCAAGTTCAATCTTGTTACTTTTTTTTTAACCTGCCCATCTGCCAGTTGATCCAGAGTTCTTGATTATTTATTGGAAGCACAATTAAAGCATTTCTGTAACATAAGACAAATTGTACAGCCAATCTGGATGCTTTAAAGACGGGCAAACTTTGTTTGGAGGCAAAACATTAGTAAGCTTCCCCGAGATGATGGTATTTATATGATAATGTACATCCTTCCACCATGAGGCGGCAACAGAATCCTGCTACAGAAGAAACTTCATTGGATATTACAGTTGCACACTAGGATTTAAATACACACAGCCGATTTTTTTCAGAGTATGCTGAGCGAGAAAATACACATTGTCGGTTCCAAACGCAACCCTCTATTCTTTGAAAATTTCGAATAAATGAGGTTTTATATGAAACTATTGTTGTGTTTTTACATCCTAGACTTGGCAGCTTTTATGAGAATTTGAAATTAACACACCGCTCAGGTGCAGATTACAGCACAGGTTACCCAGCTTGTTTATATATAAACTACAGAAGTGTTTCAAGTAAACATACGAGTTTTGCCAGTGCAGGGAAACAGTACATTATATTGCCCTTTTTTTAAAACACTTTCATTATTTGGTGTTACTGTTCCTTTAAGACCCGGGGCAATTTTTCCCCATTTACTATATGGGCTGCACCTCAGTGAGCCTACGAGTCCGGTGTGATCAAGGTCCTATTTCTATTAAATGCTAGTGTTCTCATCTGTTTAATGTAACTTTTGTTTCTGAAGCTCCATGCTGATCTTCCCTCTCTTGTCTTGAGTGCGTGACCGCAGTAAGGACCATGATGAATCATCTTGCTGCGGCTCGGTCTTGCCTGTCACTCCTCGGACATCTATACAGCCCTCGCATCTGCTTGCGGCTTCCTGAGTGTGCGACCGCGGTTAGCTAACCATGGTCGCACACTCAAGAAGCCTCCATCAAGTGCGAGGGCTGTATAGACGACATGAAAGGCAAAGCCGCAAGACTGAGCCGCAGCAAGCAGGATGAAGAGCCGCATGAGGCTCCAGAGCTGTGGGTTGCCTACCCCTGATCTAGACCAAGCATTTGCCTCAATGGGGGCCCTTATATGGCTGTAGCTTAGGGGACCCACTTTTCATTAACCCACCACTGACACTGCACAAGTCAAAAGGGATATATCCTTGATGATATGTATACATTTGTTTATTTAGGTTTGGAATCAGCATCAAGTAAAATCATTGGATGTCTAGCCCACACCTCATGTTGGTTAAGGAAGCCAGTAGCAGATGAAGGTATGCTTAATTAGGAGCTGCTTGTGAAAGATACTTCCTGTTTACCTGCTGAATTCCTTGACACCACCCTGTTTGTTCACCTAGTATACTGCATACTATACTGCTAACAAAAGCTATTTCTGTTTTGTTGGACTTTTGTTGCTGCACAGAAGCTATTTTTGTTGCTACTGCTGTTGCTGCTGTGAGTTAAAAAACAGACTTGTTTTTCTGGAGTGGCCTGCACTTGTGGTGCAGCCTCACAACACAAATAAATCTAGATTATTTTTTATTTGTATACATTTGTCTGTGGGGGAGGGGTTCATTGTATGTATTTACTGCAAATATACCCCTATTTTTAAGGTGCACTTACCATGACAGAGGAACGAGACATACTGGCTCACTAGGAGCGATAATATGTCTGTTAAAAAGATATGAGTATCCAACCAAAATGGTGATGTCTCTGATTATGTTACTTATTGAATAATCCATATACATAAAATACAAGCACACAACATTTTACAGCAGATGTGACGACACGTTATTAAAATTTGATTCTTGATTCTCCTTTTTTCAGTTGTAGATGAAAAACTTTCTGGATGAAACTATGATGCACAACAGGATTAGTTATGATATCAGTAGTTACTTATTTGTACATCATCAAGTAAGACGTGCATTTTATACTTTACTACAAGTGCATAGAATGTGTACACATCCTCTAATAAGATAATCTAGAGGCTCCGTGACTGAATTTATAGCTAAATGTGTGCATGCCCTGCTCCAACCAATAATTAAGGGGTTAGGGACACAATTTTTATACTTTTTATAATAATTGATAGTTTACAAACAAATCAATCGGACTTATTTTATAACTATGAATATATAAAGTTTGTATACTTGCATTCCACATGTACAGGGCTTTGAATAAAAGATAAATAATTTCCTTTGAGCAGTATTGCGGCCCCCCCCCCGAATGGATTTTATTGTGTTTTTGTTCATTTCATAGTACACAAGAACTATTTCAAATGTGGTTCCTACATATACAAATGCAAGGCTTACAAAATAATTAAATGCAATGGCTACACATTTTAAAATGCAGTTGAACCATAATACAAATTATATTAACTTTTAGGATGTGATGCAAGTACAAGCATATGATTCAGATGAAATTGCAAACTAAGATTTATCAAAACTACTGATAAAAATAAATTTTTCTACTATAGAAGTAATAAGCACTCACTGCCAAATGCACTGCACATATCCCAAAAGTTTTGGGTATTTTAGAGTCACAAATGTGTTCACAGATACAGTGTCGGACTGGGACACAGGGGCCCACTCTCAGTACTATTATTCTTCTTCATCTCCTCACTCAACTGCTATTCTCCTAGTCTCTTTTCTTTAAACACTAACAGATTTTTAGTGAAGCATTATTCAGTTGTATGAAATTATAGCAAATGTGAAAAACTGTCTGCAAAAATGTGGGTACCCTTGTAATTTTATTAATTTGAATGCATGTAATTGCTCAATACTGATTACTGGCAACACCAAATTGGTTGGATCATCATGAGAAAAGGTATTTAACGTGGCCAATTACAAGACGTACTTCGGTTTGACTTTCCTCTGAAGAGTGACTGCATGGGATCCTCAAAGCAACTCAAAAGATCAGAAAACAAAGATTGTTCAGTATTATGGTTTAGGGAAGCCTACAAAAAGCTCTCAGAGTTTTAAACTGTCAGTTTCAATTGTAAGGAATGTAATCAGGAAATGGAAGGCCACAGGCACAGTTGCTGTAAAACCCAGGTCTGGCAAGCCAAGAAAAATACAGGTGCAGCATACGTAGATGATTGTGAGAATGGTTACAGACAACCCAAAGATCCCCCCCCAAAGACCTGCAAGAACATCTTGCTGCAGATCGATAATCTGTACATCGTTCTACAATTCAGTGCAAGATAAAAGAACGTCTGTATGGGATGGTGATGAGAAAGAAGCCCCTTTCTGCACTCATGCCACAAACAGAGTTGCATGTTGTATGTAAAAGCTCATTTAGACAAGCCACAGTCATTTTGGAACAAAGTGCTTTGGACTGATGAGACAAAATATTGTTATTTGGTCATAACAAAAGCACTTTGCATGGCTGTGTGGCTAGTTCAGGGACTGGGGCCCCTTGTTAAAGTTGAGGGTCGGATGAATTCAACCCAATATCAACAAATTCTTCAGGATAATATTCAAGCATCAGTCACAAAGATAAGTTGGGTTTTTTTTTTTTTACAAATTGGTTGAATTTTCCTTTAAAGAACAAGAACTGCATGCACACTTGGCTGGAGGTAGCTGATGTTCTGCAATAGCTACAAAGTTCCAGTAGTATATCAGGAAATCTCTCTTTCACTGTGATTAAATCATTATGTTCAAAATTTAATTTTGTGGGTGAAAGAAGGAGGCCAGAGCACTGTATGAGGTGCTGCTTTCATGGAGAAAAGAAGATGGGGAGGAAAAAAAAGTGTTTAGAGTGAGATATAGCTGAGAAGATGAAACTATTAAAATATGCAGAAGACCCAAGTAACAAGTCCTTCTGGACCAAGCCTGTGGCAGTAAATTTATAATCACTCGTCCTTGGCAAATCTTAATTTAAAACTTTAGGGGTTAGAAGTATGTAAATCTGGCTGAAGTCCGAAGTTTGAGTAAACACATAACCACAACAAAATTTGTTATAATTAATTGTGTGCTGTAACCGGATGCCATAAGTTTTAGATCTGGAAGACAAAGAAAACAGATCTGAAGAAATGCTCCCTGGTTAAGAGTCCAGGGGTGGAAAACAGTGTTTTTTTTTTAAGCCTTGCAGAAGATTTTCTGCTCAGGCAAAGAAGGAATTTTTTGGCCACCTACCACCACAACCTTGGTGGTTTAGACAGTATTTAGAGGTAACACTGTCACAAGAATTGGAACACTTTCACCTGGTTTCCAGTTCCTAAACAAATGGCCAGAAGAAACATTTTTGCTCCAAAATAGTTGGCTTGAAAGGTCTCAAATGACCAGGCTGAGGTGCAGTGCCAGGGCAACACCAGACCTAAATTTCCTGTTATCAGGGACGGCCAGTAAGTAAGTTGCTGAATCTGGTTAAATAAGAGTTATATTAGTAAACATATACAGCAGAAGTCCACTGTGTACTGAAATCTTATGTCTTTTTTAGTTAAAGGCATTCCAACACAAGAATGCATCAAATCAGTCTTTCAATAGAACAATGGGAAGGTATCAGTATCCTGACATCTGCATTGCTAAATATAAAAACATTATTTGCATTGCTACATGTGCTCTCATGCCCACTTAGTGGTAAATTTGAGAATAGCCATCAATAAAAAAAAATAAATAAAAAAAAGAAGTTCAGTTCACCCAAGTCATATACATATATATATACACACATACACACATACACACATACACACACACAAATCTCAACAAAATTCCTACACAACTGTACATGTTAAATTTTATTAGTCTATTAAAAAAAAAGTACATTTCAATGGTTTAGAAACTACTGGGTCATTAAAAATATGCTTATAAAAACGGCCAAGCCATAATAAGATACAATCTACATTATATACGTATGCAAGAAGTACACGTTTCTTAAAGGAATTGTTCAGTGTAAAAATAAAAACTGGGTAAATAGATAGGCTGTGCAATATAAAAAATGTTTCTAATATAGTTAGTTAGCCAAAAATGTAATGTATAAAGGCTGGACTGATTTCATGTATAACAAGTCAGTCAGAGCACTACTTCCTGCTTTTCAGCTCTCTTGGTTTACACTGACTGGTTACCCTGGTTACCAGACAGTAATCAATCAGAGACTTGAGGGGGGCCACATGGGTCATTTCTGTTGCTTTTGAATCTGAGCTGAATGCTGAGGATCAATTACAAACTCACTGAACAGAAATGTACCATGTGGCCCCCCTTCAAGTCGCTGACTAACTCAGAGTTATAGAGCTGAAAAGCAGGAAGTTGATTCTGGCTGTTTTATTAGACATCTGTTCACTCCAGCCTTTAACATTACATATTTGGCTAACTAACTATATTAGAAACATTTTTTATTTTGCACAGCTTATCTATTTACCCAGTTTTTATTTTCACACTGAACTATTCCTTTAAGAGAACTGTCACTCCAAGAATAGTTGCAATAGAACAGGTGGGCTTGCAATGCACGCCTGCTGAAAGCAGAACCCCCATTATGCCTTACTGACCATTCCTCAAAAGCAACAAATGGAGCAATGCAATTTACAACACTGGTAGGTACAGATGCCAGCTAGTAGGTAATCGCAAACAACGCAGCATATTTGGGCAGGGAGAGAATGGTTGGTTCGTAAGCTAGCCGTTAGTATGTCAGCAAAAAAAAAAAAATAAAAAAAAAAAGTTGCAATACTACTTCGGCTTGCCTACGGCTGAAAAACGGCATTCATTCACAATACAATACTAGCTTCTACCAGCTTCCTCTGTATAGAAATAGAGCATTATAACATTCTCTGTGCTTTCTTAATATCCGCAATCAACGATGAAATATTTTTAAGAAAAAATATACAAAAACGTATAGAGATCTGCGATGGCGAATTGACAGCAATGAGTAAGACTATTTGTTACCTTAAAGCCGACATGCTGTCAGATGAATTTGGCGTTTAGGACAGCTCAATGTGACGAGTACCGACCAGTATTCTCTTATTCAGAGACCAGATCTTCTCAAACAGCGTGGCCGCTGGCAAGCTAGAATGTATCACATTCCTCCAGGAACCGGAAACTCCTCCCCCTCAGAGTCACAATTGGCTTTAAACCTCCTAGGTTGGACCAACTAAGTGACTTTCCCAAAGCCTTTGATATTTATCTATTCTTCCCGCTGCCAAGGTCTCCACCTCGCGCTGAACTCAGCCAGTGGCGAGTGCTAACAAGCGATAACGTTATTACGCTAATGACTGGGTGTTTCTAGACAAGATAGGAGACTGATTTTATGCATGGTAAACAACAACGCGCTTAAAACAAAGATATGCTATAACCCAACCAGGACAGGTAATATAGCCTTCCTAGAATATTTTCATATCGTAGGCAAAATGTTCGGTTGAGGAGTGTACATCAAAGTTTTATTCAAAACTAAAACACTTTATATAGAAGTTTATAAATACGCACACATTATGCAATGTGAGCGGTTACGATGCTTAAGTAGTCAGTAATACTGACACGAGTAACATCCAGTGCTCATTTGCACAGCATGACGGAATTTGTGTCACAGATGTAATACTGTGTGGGCAGTACTGGCAATAGCTGGTAAAAATCCCCACACACACTGACAAAATGAAAATTTTTTTAAACCAAACCTCATCATGAGAGCACCATTCAGGCAACCCAAACCAAGCTTGTGTGGGCAGCATCGGATAGTGTAAGGGCAGAGTCACATGGTGCTCCCTGGATATAGATAGAACATGCATCTGCTGTATTCAAACCTGTTTATACAACTGTACCGAGAGGCTCATAGGTGCAAAAATGCAAATTTTTGAGTTTACACTCCAAAATCGCCCTGTGTGTACAGACTGGCAAACGCCATGAGAATATACTGTGCCACTCTGGCCTTAAAGTTTGCGCTCTCTGAATTATAAGGCGCATGCTTTGTTCTTACCATTAAAATAAATTATACAGATATAAGACCGGTTATCCAGAATGCTTGGGATCTGGGGGTTTCCGGATAATGGATCTTTCCATAATTTGGATCTTCATACCTTTAGTCTACTTGAAAATTATGTAAACATTAAATAAACCCAATAGGCAGGTCCTGCTTCCAATAAGGATTAATCATATTTTAGTTTGGATCAAGTATGAGCTACTGTTTCATTATTTCAGAGAAAAAGAAACTAGTTTAAGATTTGGATTATTTGTTTATAATGGAGTATATGGGAGACGGACTTTCCGGATCCTATACCTGTACTAATAAATGTTGTAAAACAGCAATCCAGAAGGCAAAGATAGAAAATGAAGAGTGCATTGCAACAGAGGCGAATACTAACCCAAAACATTTTTTTTTTTTTTAAGTATATTAATAGCAAAAAGGTGTGGGTTAAGTGTGGCTCTTTTAAATAAACCAGCGTAGTTGTAACAGATAATGAAAAGGCAGATGTGCTAAATCAGTAAATTTTCTTCAGTACATACAATAGAAGAACCAGAGTTCCAAGACCTACCTCATAGCTACATTGTTGGCTCACCTCAAACTAGTCAGTGGCTGACTCAGAATATGGTTCATAAAAGCTTTACTAAAAACTAATGTGCCAGGGCAAGATGGAATACAACCTCGGGTGCTAAGAGATCTTAGTTCAGCTTTAGACCAGCCTTTATTTTTTTGTAGACTCTCTTTCATATGGTATGGTACCCTATGGATTGGGGAAAAACGGATGTAATTCCTATTTTTAAAAAGGGATTAAGATTTCAGCCTGGCAATTATAGGTCATTTGACATCCATGGTGAGTTAAAGGGGATTGAAAGGCAAAAAAAAAAAAAATCCCATTTTTACTTTCTTTAATGAAAAATAAATCTACTTTAATTAAAAAATGTGTACCGTTTTTTATAAGAAAACTGACTGTATGCAGTGAAATTCTCCCCCTTTGTTTTACTTGATCTGA